>NC_091558.1:3878297-3885797 GCF_042767895.1 Penaeus vannamei
GAAGGAGGAAGAGAGGAGAAAAGGACAGACAGATAGACAGAGGTAGAGATAAAGAGAGAGATAGAGATAGATAGATATATAGATAGAGAGAGAGAGAGGAAGAGAGAGGGGGAGGGAAAGAAAGGAGAGAGGAGGAAGGGATAGGAGAGAGAGAGACACAGAGGGACAGAGACAGACAGATAGAAATGGATAGAGAGAGATAGAGATAGGCAGAGAGAGAGATAGAGAATGCATGTATGTATGCATGAATAAATAAACCACAACAAAGCCTATAAGTTTGTACTAATTATAGTGAAGAAATAGCCAACCTGTTTTGAAAATACTGATAAGCCACATTCGATGATATATGTGAAACAGAGGAGTGCTTCGTTCGGAGTTTTATTATTTTTATATGTGATTTTATATTACGTTCAGACACTTTTTTTGTCGTTGTAAGTGCAAAAGCTTGTTCAATCTGGTTTGAAACGCTCCTTCTCCCTCACTTTCAAACACCGATCTAGATGTATCCCGGCCGAAGATGGCGGCTCAAGGCGGCGCTGATTCCATCTCGAAATCCCGGACTTCAAAAGAGACAGAAAACTAATTCTCCCGAAGAGAAGACTCGAGGGCCAATAGCGAGGTCCTAATGCCTTGCCGACTAAGAGGGAGTTCGGAATGATCTAGGTCTTCGCTCACAAATTTGCTGGATTACGGATAAAGCAAGAGGTTTTCGAGGGGGCCAAGAATTCGGGGGGGAAAAAAATCAACGTTTTATACGTGTTCGAACGACGGGGTTCTTAGAAGGAAGGTTCTTTCTTTGTGTTCTTTTGGGTATGGCGTTATTGTTTTTTTTTTTGTCTTTTCTTTTCTTTAGTTTATCATTACTCATTTCCAGTAGATTATCTAGGTTTCAACGCCACATCTTCAACCAAATTACTTTAACATTCTTTCTAAATGAAGAGTATAAGAACGTAAGTATTTCGTTGTTGGAAAGAATTCTGTTTAGGCAACAGTGAAATACACCGCAAAGAATAAGAGAATTCTAATTATATTTAAAAAAATGTTTCTTGTTTTTTTCTGGAAATGTGTCCTTCCCTCGTTCCTTAGTTTCATCTTTTAATTACTTTAATTTGTTCAAAGTACATTTATTATCTTAGCTTCGCTACTTTTACCCTTCTTGCTCAAATACGATATATGGAGATTAAAAAACACCAAAGAACTACATTTGTAGTTTGGCGGTTTATAAAGAAAAAGGTCTTTTGTGCTCCTTATCCATGTGTCTTATAATGTGTTGTGCCTTGAGGACTATAAATATAATTGACGCTTGCACGCCACCTTGGACGGGGCAGCATATAAACTTTCCTTGAATGTTGGCCATCAAAGTATTTTTAAGTTTCTTTTGATGTTAAGACTCCCTGGTTAATGAAAAAGATGGAATTGCTGGGTGTGAAAGAAAGTCGTTCCCGATTGGAAAACGTTTCAGACGGACATCACAAGGTGTTTTTCTCGTCGGCAAAATTAAATTGTGTTTTTTCTCTCTTCTTTCCCATTTCCGGGATACAATCAGATCCCTCTTTTCCGATGACGGAGGAGTTCTATCAAAAAAAAAAAAAAAAAAAAAAAAAAAGAAGAAGAAAAAAATAAAAAGAAAATGAATCACATTGGCTTTCATAGCATCTGTAAATTTATAGGAGATTGCATCCGGTTTTCGAATCAAAGAACTCGTATTTCCTCAGAACATGTGATGAGTCGAATATTTTTTTTTAAGAAACTGATATCGGTGTTACTTCAATAAGGTGCTTTACCAGTTACCAGGCAGTTTGTGTGGTCGTGATTTCTATACCTGTCTTTTGCTGCAGGTCCGTCCAGTGGTTTCAAGCTTTAGAAGTCCTCAGTAGATGCAGAGGACTTCTTTAGATTACACGACCTGCGATAAGCTGACCTTTGATTGGGGTTCCTCTTTCATGGGGAAGGGCTTGTGAAGTGCTTTTAATTTTCGTGGGATCTGGTGTCTACAGAAACTGTCATTCAGTTTATTAATTGCCAAGCCTTGAAAAATAGACAAATGGTATAATATATCTTCAGGGGTCTGAGATAGTAATACACATATCGAGGCACTGTGATATATTGTTTCGAGAACTTCAACATCGATAGCCATAATATGCCTAATTGATCTATATGTCGCGTTACATAAAGGACCACATTAATTCGTCTCACTTAAAGGCCCGTCACTTCACCTACACCTCAATAGACATGCCGTGGAAGGCTGGACAACCACAGGAGACACCTACACGTTCCTCAGAATATTATGCCTTCGTATGCCATTATACAAAGGGAATGGAAAGTACACTAGGAGAGTCTTATAAAGTGTTTTGTAGATAATAAACAATTTGCGCCTCAATATAGGTGAAGGAATAGGCCTATTTGTTGGCTAGTGGTCGCAAGGGACACTATGGAGAGCGGGGAAAGGAAATAGAACGTATTGGAAAGCAATAAAACTGAAGATGAAAAGTGATAGTAATATTTACATGTAGGTTTGAACATTTTTTAATGCCGTTTAGTGTAAGGTAACTATACTTTTACAGTCGCATGTACCATATTCCCTGTACAGCCATTTTAAAGTTCAGCCACTTGCCTTTATCTTAGATCCAACCTTCTTAAACCGTTAGATGGAGATGTATGGTAGAACAAAAACGCCACGGTCACCACACATTTTTCTTTCCTTGATATTTTACCAAGCTATACTATGGGCAAAGTGCTGAGTCTATCAAATCTTAGTATTGAAACTTTTAGATTAAGATAACTAGCGAATGTCTTAACGGCTATGAAAAAAAAAACGAAGAAAAAATAACTTTGTGAATAATTACTTTAACGTTCATTCTGTAACAACTGGAGCAGATATTGAAGTTTATGACTAATATAAGAAAGTAGATGTATAAATATCTACAAGTCTGGAAGGGAGTTTGTCAGTAACTTTAACGTAGTCCTTTTAAACTCATTTTCTGCTACTAACACCGTTCTCGTACAAATGATACTTTGCCAGACCCCCTTCCCTCAGCTTTCATTAGAACTCCCGGAAAAAAAAAAATTGTGCAGAAGCAAGTTAAACGAAAAAATACAAAGATCAAAAGCTTCGTGAACTTAATTACCTCCCTGTCGCAATACGTGAGCTCTGTTGCGTAAGTCGACTGCAGGAAAGGGAACTAAAATAATCCATTTTATTTCATAGTATACCCTTAAATTCGCTAGAAGGATGATGCGGTTGTTGAATGCTAGTTACTTGTTGCAACGATACACAAAAAGCAATGAAATGTAAGATGTTTTGCCCTTGCAATCAATCAGGAAATGATGATCAAGGACTAATTTGCAATACGAACTCAACAAGCTTCATGGAGAGTGAATAGGATAGGAGTTATAGGCTTCTCTTTCAGGGACTAAGAATGTGTATTCCCGGTTTCTTTGAGGGTCGTTCGGGGGACTAAGGGTGTGTATTCCTGATTTCGTTGAGGAAAAAACACTCTTAAGCCCGCATGAGGTATCAAAACGTAAAGCTCCCATTCTTAATCCTTGGTACGTAAATTACGTGTATTTTAAGTTCCTGTATCGCTAATGTGGCCAGAATGAGCATGTCTTTTGATGATGGATATTTTGACCTACTTAAAGCCTATTAACCTTAATTCTTGTATATATTATGCCTTCTCTCACAGCAAGTATGTTAGTTTACTTTTCCCTTTAGTTTGATGATAAAGAAAGAAAGATTATTGATTTTACTATTGAATGGTTGGTATCATTGAGTATTGGTAGCGTTTGCTACGTTTAGGTGCACAAACATCCTGAGTAGTACCATTAAATTCGCTCTCTCTCTCTCTCTCTCTCTCTCTCTCTCTCTCTCTCTCTCTCTCTCTCTCTATATATATATATATATATATATATATATATATATATATATATATATATATATATATATATATATCTTTCTCTTTACATCTACTCACACACACACACGCACACACAAACACACACACAAACAAACACACACACACACACACACACACACACAGACAAACGCACACACACACACACATGGTATATCAGAGGTGGCCAACCAGTCGATCACGATCACATAATCCTTGTTATTCTAGAGTTAAAGTTGAATTCGAAGAACTTTAAATCTATACCACATTTTCATTTCACACAATTCAATATTGCTTTAGATTTATCACAGGTGAATCATTCAACAACAGATGCAAAAAGAGTCTAGAAAATCTTAAACATGAACACAAGTCTATCAATTTATTCTCAAAAATACGGGCTAACAAGTAATACATGAAATCAAACACACAATCAGATAAATTGTTCGATTACCTTAATCAAGTTCCAGGCAAAATACAACATGCCATTAGGCAGATACCAACAAGAATATATGTTCCGTGAATAACACAGGAGTCATCAAATTAATTACGAAAGATTAATTTATTTAAATAGAGCAGACAAATGTTCAGAACTGAGAGGCAAGAACGAAACTGGCTAAGATCATCAATATCAATATACAATAGTCACTTCAAAAATGGTTACTTTAATTTGTTAATACGATATATGTGTGTGTGTGTGTGTGTTTGTGTGTGTGTGTGTGTGTGTGTGTGTGTGTGTGTGTGTGTGTGTGTGTGTGTGTGTGTGTGTGTGTGTGTGTGTGTGTGTGCGTGTGCGTGTGCGTGTGTGTGTTTGTATGTACATATATGTATACACAAATACATATATACTTACAATATATATATATATATGTACATATATATTTAACTCTATATAAGATTACAGAAAAAGGGATTCAAAAAGAGAGAGAGAGAGTAAAACAGAGAAAAAGTCAGAGAGAGACGAGAGAATATAGACCCAGAACCAAATATAGAGTTTAAGAGCAGGAAAAAAACGAACAGAGAGCGCCAGACAAAGGGAGCGAC
Source organism: Penaeus vannamei (assembly GCF_042767895.1). Lineage (NCBI taxonomy): Eukaryota > Metazoa > Arthropoda > Malacostraca > Decapoda > Penaeidae > Penaeus > Penaeus vannamei. The sequence goes on from NC_091558.1 coordinate 3,883,232, forward strand.
AGGCCACGAACAAAGGCAAGCGAAAAAGCGAAAGGAGGGAATAAAAGAGACACGAGAAAGAGTGAGAGAAAGACGGGCAGGAAAGTAACGACCCGGCCACACCTCAGCTCAAAAGAGGAGCTGTGGGAGACGCGCCCGTTTCTCTCCTAATGATTAACAAACTAAAAGCGTCCTCTTGGGTCTCTACCTTCCGAGTTTTTTCAGTGGATGTATATTATATATATATATATATATATATATATATATATATATATATATATACATATATATATATATATATATATATATATTCTCTCTCTCACTCTCTCTCTCTCTCTCTCTCTCTCTCTCTCTCTCTCTCTCTCTCTCTCTCTCTCTCTCTATATGTATATATATATATATATATATATATATATATATATATTTTTTTTTTTTTTTTTTTTAAGTTTTTTTTTTTTCTTTTTTTTTTCTTTTTTTTTTCTTTCTTTCTTTCTTTCTATTTTCCTTTTTTTCTTTTTCCCGTAGTTAATTCTGTAGCGTTGTATTTGATTGACGATATGTTACTTTCGGCAATGGTATTAATTCCATTAATACAAATCATTATTTTATACAATCTGATAATCAGCATCAATAATGAGCTTCACTTTTGTTATTACGAATCTTACTAAAAGTATTTTTTATTTTTATCCCTGATGTGAATACACTTGGTAGAACACAGTCTCCAAAGAAAATTTCTAGGTCTATAAATTCTCTCAATTGGTGTCTCGGGACAAGCCTTCCTGCCGTAGACTCTCCCACCAGAATAGTTAGAATATGTAAGCAATTCTGAACAAATTTAAGCTCTTAGATAAACGCCATCTATTAATAGATATTATATTCACGAAATCTAGCTCCAAAACTTGTTGAATTGTCCCAGATAAAGGGACAAATGCCTATTACTCCCACCAGAATAGTTAGAATATGTAAGTAATTCTGAACAAGTTTAAGCTATTAGATAAACGCTATCTATTAATAGATATTAAATTCACGAAATCTAGCTCCAGAGGTTGTTGACTAGTCCTAGATAAAGGGACAAATGCCTATTACTATTAGTATTATTACTATAACTCTACGCACAGATCTTACAAATGGTTATACTACACTGTTACTGTGCTAATTGACTCCGATCATTACTGCTGATATTTCATTAATATTTGATACTCTAATAATGATAATGTAATTTTCGACTGCAAGAATGTAGTTTAGCAAAAGTCTAAATGTGAGAACCTGGTTAAATTGAAAAAAATAATAGGAGAAAAGAGGAAAGTACTATTAAAAAAAATAATCATTTCTGTAACAACAGCTGTCATTAGTTATTATTACATTTGATGCAATTACTATTGCAAATATAATAATGAAAATAAAACAATAATCATACATACATACATATATATATATATATATATATATATATATATATATATATATGTATATATACATATATACATATATATATATATATATATATATACATATATGTATACATATATATATATATATATACATATATATATATATATATAGAGAGAGAGAGAGAGAGAGAGAGAGAGAGAGAGAGAGAGAGAGAGAGAGAGAAAGAAAGAAAGAAAGAAAGAAAGAAAGAAAGAAAGAGAGAGAGAGAGAGTGTATGACTCAGTAAGAAAGACAGAGAGAGAAGCCCAGAAAGAAATACACAAAGAGACCACAAGAGTGACCAGAAGACAAGGGAATCAGAGAGGAAGAATAAGCCATTCCATACTCGTTGTCCAACTGTTTACCGAAGAATTAGGGAGAAACGTGCTCGGAATGGAAGCCCTCTTTAAGTATTTTAAGAAAATGATTTCAAAATTCGACTTTTCTTTTAGAGGAACCTTTAATGATTCTTTGAAATGGACTGTGGAGATGTTTTTGTTATTTCATTTTCCTCTGTTTTCTGTGAGAAAGTCTTTTAAATAACTTTAACAATCGAAGAAGTAATGATGATAATAATAACGGTGATAATAATAATTATCTTTTTTATCTATATTTATTTTTCCCAAATATTACCATTATATATATATATATATATATATATATATATATATATATATATATATATATATATATATATATATTTCTTCTTTTCTTTTCTTTTCTTCTTTCTTTTTTTCTTTCTTTTTTTTTTGGGGGGGGGGGAGGGGGGTACAAAATGAGTATTCTTCACTTAAAAATCAAACTGCCTCGTACCTATAAGAGAAAAAACTGATGTTGATACTTATAATACTTATTATGTGTATGGTTGTACGAACATATAAATACATGTGTATAATTACACGAAAATACTGTGACTCTCCTTTTCGAGATTCATAACTTTCTGCTATCCGTTCGTTGCTCCATCACCCCCCCCCCCCCTCCTAGGATCGTCCCTAGGCCTACCTCGCCCGGACGCTTCTCAGGCCCCTTGTGACCTCGCTCCTGGCTCCCATGACCCCGCGGGGAACAGTAAACGTGATAAAAGACTGTTGTTTTTGCTTCAACATCCAACAGATTTTTTTCCTTCTTTTGCCATGCTTTGGGATAAGGCTTAGGG
>NC_091558.1:3890797-3895910 GCF_042767895.1 Penaeus vannamei
TCGTCTCCTTCCTCTGCTTATTATTTTTTCTGCATCTGCTTCTTCTCCTTTTTCTTCTTCGTCTTCTCTGCTTCGTATTCTTTTTCTGCTTCGTCTTCTTCGTCTTCATCTTCCTCTGCTTCTTATTCTTTTTTCTGCTTCTGCTTCTTCTCCTTCTTCTTCTTCCTCTGCTTCTTTTTCTGCTCCTTCTTCTTCTCCTCCTCCTCTTCTTCTACCTCTACTTATTCTTTTTCTGCTTCTGCAGGTACCTGTAGAATTGTAATTAGGAGATAATTAATTTAATCTTATACAAAAGGCACCCAGTTACAAACACAAATAGTCTACCACAAATCACGAAATGAAGGAACAAATATAGCAGAAAGTTTTTTTTCTCTTTTTCCTTTTTCCTCATTTCTCTCATATTGGACTCTGAGGCAGTATATTGTGTTGTCTGTAGAAAAACATTTTACGATGCACCCATATACAGTATCTTGGTTGATAACAAAACTTTACACTTTAGTTCCTCGCAGATTTCTTTGGAGGAGACAAAACAGTAAGTTTGTAGCAACTAAATGTATCTTTCTCTGTTTCTGTCTCTGTCTGTCTGTCTGTCTGTGTGTCTGTCTGTTTGTCTCTCTCTCTCTCTCTCTCTCTCTCTCTCTCTATCTATCTATCTATCTTTCTCCCATCTCTCTCTCCTCCCTCCCTCCCTCCCGCCCCCCACCCCTCTCTCTTTCTCTTTCCCTTTCCCTCTCTCTTTCCCTCTCCCTCTATCTCACTCTCATACTCACTCACTCTCTCTCTCTCTCTCTCTCTCTCTCTCTCTCTCTCTCTCTCTCTCTCTCTCTCTCTCTCTCTCTCTCTCTCTCTCTCTCTCTCTCTTTCCCTCACCCTCTCTCTTTCTCTCTCCCTCTCCCTCCCCCGCCCTTTCTCTGTTAGTCTTTGCGTTTATTTTTTGTCTCTAGAAGTTTCTTGTCTAATACTATCATCTTGCACAGGAATTAGATCACATATTTGTCATTACCGTTTTATAATCACCTTATTATCAGCTTGGTATCACCTATTATCAAATGCATGATCCGTTATTAACTAGTATAAGCCTGTGCTCATTTAATGATCCATTATCATCATGCATTATTATGAATATGTTATCTATTGCTTTAGATCTTCATTTCCATGATGAGATTCCCAACACCTTTAATAAATTACAAAAGAGTGGCACTTACTATATACCAATTCCTGTAAAATAGTTCTACAACGCCAATAATTAACTACCTTTTTCTACGAAATGGCCGTCTGTGATTCCTCAGTCACGACCTTCAAGCACCGATAAATCCAAGACGTTTTAAGTAAATAAGAGAAATTCTTGCATATAATCAGCCTTTCCATTGTCTTCCGTCCTCTTGTTCAGTAAATTAAGTCTTGGATTCCTCTCGTTCAAATAAGTGTCTCACGTTTCCTGCAGATCTGTTTGGGATTGATGAACGAGCTGGTTGGAGGAACTATTCAGTGGATTACAGGAATGAGGTGATTATATGGGCTTCTTAGGTTGATAGATTTGGTCGTTTATTGAGGTGCATGTTAATGAATTGGTCGAAAAATGTCGAAAAATGAATTGGTCGAAAAAATTGGAAAAATGAATTGGTCGAAAAAATTGGAAAAATGAATTAGTCGAAAAATGTCGAAAAATGAATTAGTCGAAAAATGTCGAAAATGTCGAAAAATGAAATAGTCGAAAAATGTCGAAATATGAATTAGTCGAAAAATGTCGAAAAATGAATTAGTCGAAAAATGTCGAAAAATGAATTAGTCGAAAAATGTCGAAAAATGAATTAGTAGAAAAATGTCGAAAAATGAATTAGTCGAAAAATGTCGAAAAATGAATTAGTCGAAAAATGAATTAGTCGAAAAATGAATTAGTCGAAAAATGAATTGGTCGAAAAATGTCGAAAAATGAATTAGTCGAAAAATGTCGAAAAATGAATTAGTCGAAAAATGTAGAAAAATGAATTAGTCGAAAAATGTCGAAAAATGAATTAGTCGAAAAATGTCGAAAAATGAATTAGTCGAAAAATGTCGAAAAATGAATTAGTCGAAAAATGTCGAAATATGAATTAGTCGAAAAATGAATTAGTCGAAAAATGTCGAAATATGAATTAGTCGAAAAATGAATTAGTCGAAAAATATCGAAAAATGTCGAAAATTAATCAGTCGAAAAATGTCGAAAAATAAATTAGTCGAAAAATGTAGAAAAATGAATTAGTCGAAAAATGAATTAGTCGAAAAATGTAGAAAAATGAATTAGTCGAAAAATGTCGAAAAATTTATTAATCGAAAAATGTCGAAAAATGAATTAGTCGAAAAATGTAGAAAAATAAATTAGTAGAAAAATGTCGAAAAATGAATTGGTCGAAAAATTAAAAAAAATATGAATTAGTCGAAAAATGTAGAAAAATTAATTAGTCGAAAAATGTCGAAAAATAAATTAGTAGAAAAATGTCGAAAAATGAATTCGTCGAAAAATGTCGAAAAATGAATTAGTCGAAAAATGTCGAAAAATGAATTAGTCGAAAAATGTCGAAAAATAAATTAGTCGAAAAATGTCGAAAAATAAATTAGTAGAAAAATGTCGAAAAATGAATTAGTCGAAAAATGTCGAAAAATGAATTCGTCGAAAAATGTCGAAAAATGAATTAGTCGAAAAATGTCGAAAAATGAATTAGTCGAAAAATGTCGAAAAATGAATTAGTCGAAAAATGTCGAAAAATTAATTAGTAGAAAAATGTCGAAAAATTTATTAATCGAAAAATGTCGAAAAATTAATTAGTCGAAAAATGTCGAAAAATGAATCAGTCGAAAAATATCGAAAAATGTAGAAAAATGAATTAGTCGAAAAATGTCGAAAAATTAATTAGTAGAAAAATGTCGAAAAATTTATTAATCGAAAAATGTCGAAAAATGAATTAGTCGAAAAATGTAGAAAAATAAATTAGTAGAAAAATGTCGAAAAATGAATTGGTCGAAAAATTAAAAAAAATATGAATTAGTCGAAAAATGTAGAAAAATTAATTAGTCGAAAAATGTAGAAAAATTAATTAGTCGAAAAATGTCGAAAAATGAATTAGTAGAAAAATGTCGAAAAATGAATGTCGAAAAATGTAGAAAAATGAATTAGTAGAAAAATTTAGAAAAATGAATTAGTCGAAAAATGTCGAAAAATAAATTAGTCGAAAAATGTCGAAAAATTATTTAGTCGAAAAAATTAGAAAAATGAATTAGTCGAAAAATGAATTGGTCGAAAAATGAATTGGTCGAAAAATGTCGAAAAATGAATTAGTCGAAAAATGTCGAAAAATGAATTGGTCGAAAAATGAATTGGTCGAAAAATGAATTGGTCGAAAAATGTCGAAAAATGAATTAGTCGAAAAATGTCGAAAAATGAATTAGTCGAAAAATGTCGAAAAATGAATTGGTCGAAAAATGAATTGGTCGAAAAATGAATTGGTCGAAAAATGTCGAAAAATGAATTAGTCGAAAAATGTCGAAAAATGAATTAGTCGAAAAATGTCGAAAAATGAATTAGTCGAAAAATGTAGAAAAATGAATTAGTCGAAAAATGTCGAAAAATGAATTAGTCGAAAAATGTAGAAAAATGAATTAGTCGAAAAATATCGAAAAATGTAGAAAATTAATCAGTCGAAAAATATCGAAAAATGTCGAAAAATGAATTAGTCGAAAAAAATAGAAAAATGAATTAGTGGAAAAAATGTCGAAAAATGAATTAGTCGAAAAATATCGAAAAATGAATTAGTCGAAAAAAATTGTCGAAAAAAACACTTAATAATCTAGAGGAATAGATTAGCAATGGGATAACGAATATATAGTTTCATCAATTCAATGAATGAATCAGTAGCTCTTATGCATTAATCTATGCAACCTGAATTGTTTTTTAAGATAAGAGATTAATTAAATCATGTAACAGAATCGAGAGAGGTATTCGGAAACCGTCTTTGCAATCGATAAATTCGGATATCGGATTGTGTTTGTAATTTAAGAAATTTATAGTTTGGAATGTTCTCATTATCTTTAACGAAATGTGGGATTATGGGGAGACTCATGAAATTAGCAGGTTTATTCTGATGATTCTTAAGGAAGGGAATGTGAAAATGTAAAAAAAAGAAAGAAAAAAAAAAAAAACTTGTTTCGACTGCATCATTTTGTGGGGAATTTAAATTATAATGATTAAGGTAATGGGATCATTAATAAATCTTGTCATGTGTTACTGTTTATTGCAACCGCGTTTGCTTAGAAAATATATTCACCTTTGGTCGAATTACGTACAGAAAAAGGCAATATTAACAATACTTGAATCAGTAAATATGTGTGACAAGCTAAAATTATTAGCGCGATAGCTATTCCGACTTACAACTTTTTTTTTTTTTTTTTTTTTTTTGTATGTGTGTGTGAGAGAGAGAGAGAGAGAGAGAGAGAGAGAGAGAGAGAGAGAGAGAGAGAGAGAGAGAGAGAGAGAGAGAGAGAGAGAGAGAGAGAGAGGAGAGAGAGAGAGAGAGAGAGAGAGAGAGTGTGTGAGAGAGTGTGAGAGAGTGTGTGAGTGTAAGAGAGAGAGAGAGTGTGTGTGTGTGTGTATGTACGTAATACCCCATTTAATTTCCGAGACATAAAAACCATAACAGAGTTTCATGACACTTTTTTTTTCTCTTAGTTCTTTACTCGCGGAGTTACAAGTCGCATAAATATAGCACGTGACCTTTTATCGGCTAAAGAATAAAAGGTTTAACACAAAATCGTACGTTCAGTTCATAATGCAACTTCGCAGTCCCAACCATCCTCTCCTTTTGTGGTTTGTAGGTCGTAAATGGGCCGTTTTATTGTCACGTTTTCACATTCTATTACACCATAACATCTACTACAGCTGGAATGGTCTTTGATACTAACCGGCGGTACTGCAGTTTCTCTCGGCTTTAAAGACCGGTACTACTGTAATCTACTGTACTCTTGGGGTCATCCGCTGTTATTACAACCCTTAACGCCTCTGTGACAGTTGTAGAATTTTGATATATATTAGTTTATTGTCAGTGGTATTATGTGTAGTGAGAATATAACCCGATTGCTG
>NC_091558.1:3901410-3903910 GCF_042767895.1 Penaeus vannamei
CTCTCAGACGTACTCTATACTGTAACGCAGAGAGGATAATCACACGAGCAGTCCTTGCGGTTTTGCTGGAAGGACTTGTGAAGTAGAAAAGAAAGGTTGTTCATATATTTTTCTTTCTTGTTTTTTATTGCATTTTCTTTCTTGTGTTTAGTTTTGTTTTCGTCTCCTTTTGTTCTTGGTCTTTTTATTTTCTTTCTTTCTATTGATATTTGTATTTACTTCCTTCTCTTTGACATCAATTTTCCTTTCTCATATTACTTTCTCTCTATTTTCTATTTTGCTTATTATCTTTCCTCTACGTTTTTCTCCTTTCATGTTTCTACTTCTTTTCCTTTTTATTGTTCCGTGTTTGTACAAGAAACAAGAGAGTTCGAAAAAGAAATAACACAGAATAACACACAGATGACTACCCACCCACTCATCCACACACACACACACACACACACACACACACACACACACACACACACACACACACATACACACACACACACACACACACACACACACACACACACACACATACACACTAACAGACGCTAACACCCACCTACCAACACGCACAAACACGCAGAGAGAGAGAGAGAGAGAGAGAGAGAGAGAGAGAGAGAGAGAGAGAGAGAGAGAGAGAGAGAGAGAGAGAGAGAGAGAGAGAGAGAAAGAGAGAGAGAGAGAGAGAGAGAGAGAGAGAGAGAGAGAGAGAGAGAGAGAGAGAGAGAGAGAGAGAGAGAGAGAGAGAGAGAGAGAGAGAGAGAGAGAGAGAGAGAGAGAGAGAGAGAGAGAGAGAGAGAGAGAGAGAGAGAGAGAGAGAGAGAGAGAGAGAGAGAGAGAGAGAGGAGGGGGGGTTGAAGAGTAGAGAAAGGTAAACAGAGTTAAACGTACGAATAGAGGAGAAATGAGAAAGGCCAGGAGGTACACGTAATGAAAAAAAAAAAAAAAAAAAAACACCTAGATAGCAGTGAGAGGCTGTTCTCGCTCTCGCCAATTACCCTTTACATCTATTTTTGTAAATCTGAATATTCTAGATTTCCATACGAGTATTTAAAATTGAATAGCAGTACTGTGAGTGGTCTGAAGGGAAAGGAAAAAAAATCTCTTTCAGAAATACTGGAACAGGTTATATTCGAAATAGCATTATGTTCCAATATAAGAGCATAGCTCTGAATGTGTAATAACGATTTTTTTTCATTATAATGGAGATCCAACATATAACGTACTGATACGTTAAACAAACACAAGACTATAATCAACCACCACCCAAAATATATTCAAATTCCTTAAGGCGAAGAACCGTATCCTTAAAGACATTATAGGATACATTCTCAGGAGCAATTACTCCGCATTTTACCACATCGCTGAAACTATAGCAAATTAAACAGCTGATGTCAGAAACCTCTTGTATATCATACTTTGGCGGCGCTTGATTTAATTAAACATAGCGTGTGCTTGCGTAAGTTATATTACTTGAGAGCGAGTGGCATATTTTCATTTGCGTGTGGCAGGTTGTAGTTCAAATTGATATCAAGTACATACATGCATATATATATATATATATATATATATATATATATATATATATATATATATATATATATATATATATATATATATATATATATATATAATATACATATCTATCTATCTATCTATCTATATATACTCTCTCTCTATCTATCTCTCTCTCTCTCTCTCTCTCTCTCTCTCTCTCTCTCTCTCTCTCTCTCTCTCTCTCTCTCTTCGCCTCTCTCTTCTCTCTCTCTTCTCTCTTCTATCTCTCTCTCTCTCTCTCTCTCTTTCTCTTCTCTCTTCTCTCTTCTCTCTTCTCTCTCTCTCTCTCTTCTCGTTTATTACTCGGAGCAGTACGGTCGCATCATCCTATGAATACACATTCGCAGTAGTAAAGAAATCTTCGACGACCTACACTGACCAGCCTACATCATTTTCACGTGAGTCACATAAAATGTTAAGCAACCTGTCCTGAATAAACTGAATACACTACATCTCGCATTTAACTCGATCTCTACATGATATTCCTCCTTTTCCCCGTGAATGGGAAAAGAATCTACACCCCAGGTAGAGTTTTCGAGCACAGTATCTTCGCCTAAAAGGGGATCGTGTTGACAGCCTCAAGTAACTACACAACCCTTGTAAATAGTGACGTAGAGTTCTGGATTAAAATAATGTTTTCATGCACGACGGGTCCCGAGGTCACCCACGTGATTTTAATTGTGGATTGGGAGCTTGAAATTAGCGAGGGTGTGATTATCTTTACAAATTTTGGGTCTGTGTAAGATGACCGTAGTGGCTGAGGGAGAACGCTTGTGGAAATCCCGCTCAATGGATAGATAATGCTAGATACATGATGAATTCAAGATGAATTTGCTTACATGAAATCACCGTGAACGAAAAAATTAAATCAATGCATAATTTGTTGAAAATTCTAAACAGGTGTCAGGTCAGGTGTATATATATACCTATAACTCTATGTATCTATAACTAT
>NC_091558.1:3916410-3918910 GCF_042767895.1 Penaeus vannamei
CAGGAGAAAAGTAGGAGGAAGAATGTCTAAATTGCCAAATGTCAGGTCTATTTTTTATGCGAACCGTTCGGCGTAACATTTTGTGAGAAGGTTGATGTTTAACGGTCTTTCTTACACCTCTTTTTCTGTTGTATTTTTCCTCTTTCTCTCATTACCTTATATTGCCTTTTTTCTTTCTTTCTTTTTCTTTTTTTCTTTTTTTTCTGACATGTTTTATTTTTTGCTTGACAAGGTATGTTTGTTTGAATCTTAGGTAAATGTTTGTGTGTGTTTATTAATGTATAGATAAATGAGACGGATACTGAAAGTCTAAATTAAAAGAAAAGAAAATTTGGGGAAATGAAATGAAAATACAAAACTTTTAAAAAGTGACGTGAAAGTTAAAGTTCCTGCTAACCGAAAGCCGATGAAAAATATATCTACCTGTCTGTATAAACAGATAGATAGGTAGATAGATAAATTGATAGATGAATAGATTTATAGATTAATAAATTCAAATATTGACAGAAAAAAAGATAAATAGATGAATTGATAGATTAAAAGATTAAAGATTGATAGATTCAAATATTGACAGAAAAAGGGATAAATAGATAAATTGATAGATTAATAGATGTACAGATTAATAGATTCAAATTTGACAGAATAAGGGATAAATAGAAAAATTTATATATTAATAGATTTATAGATTAATAGATTGAGATATGGACAGATGAAAGGATAAATAGATAAACGGTTTGCTATATAGATGATAGATAGAAACATAGATAGGCACACACACACACACACACACACACACACACACACACACACACACACACACACACACACACACACACACACACACACACGCACGCACGCACACGCACACACACGTTACTGACTCAATGATAATTTAGTTACGATAAACTTACAAACAGATGGACTGTATGCTTATGTGTATGTGTTCTTACATGTATTTGTGTGTATAGGTCTATGTGTCATAATGTACGTGTTTGCTTCTATGTGTACCAGCGAGTGTTAGAGATAGGAAGCGTATGTAAATTATGTCAGAAAGCAAATAGAAAACTATTTCGAAGTACAAAAAAAAACAACAACAAAAGAGCATAATTTTCCTCCCAAAAGGCATTCAAAGTACAAAAAAAGCATAATTTTCCTCCCAAAAGGCTTCAATTCCCAACAGCAAAGGCACCATTCGACCCACACATCTACCAAATCAACTCTACGTTAATCACACTCCAATTTTCATCCAATGCCGATGGGCCATTTAATCAAACTTTTTTTTTTTTTTTCAATATGAACACCATGTCAGTTTCACCAATCTAACTTTGGTGGATTTTTTTTTTTCTTTTTTTTTTTTTTTTTTTTTTTTACGCGAGTTCATCATGATGGAAATGAAACAGCTTAAAATTTGTATCCTTGCATGAATAATTTTCCGAAAGTCTCAACTTCTGGATGTAATAAACGGAAGTCGAAGGTAAAACCATTCTATTTATTGTTTGTGCAATCATATTTAGAGGAAAAGTTTGTGAGGTATTGTCAAAAAATCGGTCTTTGATGTTCATTGAGAGAGAAAGAGAGACAAAGATGATGGATTTTACAGAGAGAAATGGAGAAAGAGAGAGTGAGAGTATAAGTAGGAATTGAGAGAAATGTGGAGAAAGGAAAGGAAAGTTTGTGAGAGAGTGGCAGAGTGAGAGGGAGACTTAACTATCATGTTTAGGTCTGAATCATCGTTATTGCTTTAGAAGTGATTAAATTGAAGCTTCTGCATTGCCAAAAGCAACTATTCTAATCAGGCAGATCATGATGAAAATGGTACTGGAGATGATTAACTTTTTTCATATTATTGTTATACTTATTTGTCTTTGTTTTTGTTGTTGTTGCTGTGCTTGCTATCATCACTGTAACAGCTGCTACATTAAAGGATTAATGCTAGTATCATAATCATAAAAAAGCTGATAATTGTTACTTTCATAATCTATTTTTCCCACATTGTGAAATGTTTTTCGTATAATAGTACCCGGCCTCTAATAGCTTCATTATCACTTTTTATTACCTTAGATTACACCTAATGGAACTTTTTATTAACTTTTGGCCCGTTAATTATTGCTATCTGATTAGAAGTCAGTGTGTTAAGGCTACCGATTAACGTTTGCTAAATACTAATTCTGCATATGTTCCTGTCCGCTACAGGTCAGAATAGAGTGTGTTTACAGTGTAGATACATCTATTTATCTATCTATCCATCTATCTATCTATCTATCTATCTATCTATCTATCTATCTATCTATCTATCTATCTATCTATCTATCTATCTATCTATCTATCTATCCATCTATCCATCTATCCATCTATCCATCTATCCATCTATCCATCTATCCATCTATCCATCTATCTATCTATCTATCTATCTATCTATCTATCTATCTATCTATCTATCTATCTTTCTATCTATCTATCTATGGGCTGATGATAGCTAAAAGTGAAACACGTTTTGAGG
>NC_091558.1:3976410-3978910 GCF_042767895.1 Penaeus vannamei
GTTTATTTTTCGAGGCCGGTTGTTGGGAGACCGGTTTATTTTTATTTTTGAGGTTTATTTTTCGAGGCCGGTTGTTGGGAGACCGGTTTATATTTATTTTTGAGGTTTATTTTTCGAGGCCGGTTGTTGGGAGACCGGTTTATTTTTATTTTTGAGGTTTATTTTTCGAGGCCGGTTGTTGGGAGACCGGTTTATTTTTATTTTTGAGGTTTATTTTTCGAGGCCGGTTGTTGGGAGACCGGTTTATTTTCATTTTTGAGGTTTATTTTTCGAGGCCGGTTGTTGGGAGACCGGTTTATTTTCATTTTTGAGGTTTATTTTTCGAGGCCGGTTGTTGGGAGACCGGTTTATTTTTATTTTTGAGGTTTATTTTTCGAGGCCGGTTGTTGGGAGACCGGTTTATTTTTATTTTTGAGGTTTATTTTTCGAGGCCGGTTGTTGGGAGACCGGTTTATTTTTATTTTTGAGGTTTATTTTTCGAGGCCGGTTGTTGGGAGACCGGTTTATTTTTATTTTTGAGGTTTATTTTTCGAGGCCGGTTGTTGGGAGACCGGTTTATTTTTATTTTTGAGGTTTATTTTTCGAGGCCGGTTGTTGGGAGACCGGTTTATTTTTATTTTTGAGGTTTATTTTTCGAGGCCGGTTGTTGGGAGACCGGTTTATTTTTATTTTTGAGGTTTATTTTTCGAGGCCGGTTGTTGGGAGACCGGTTTATTTTCATTTTTGAGGTTTATTTTTCGAGGCCGGTTGTTGGGAGACCGGTTTATTTTTATTTTTGAGGTTTATTTTTCGAGGCCGGTTGTTGGGAGACCGGTTTATTTTTATTTTTGAGGTTTATTTTTCGAGGCCGGTTGTTGGGAGACCGGTTTATTTTTATTTTTGAGGTTTATTTTTCGAGGCCGGTTGTTGGGAGACCGGTTTATTTTTATTTTTGAGGTTTATTTTTCGAGGCCGGTTGTTGGGAGACCGTTTTATTTTCATTTTTGAGGTTTATTTTTCGAGGCCGGTTGTTGAGAGACCGGTTTATTTTTATTTTTGAGGTTTATTTTTCGAGGCCGGTTGTTGGGAGACCGGTTTATTTTTATTTTTGGTTTATTTTTCGAGACCGGTTTATTTTTATTTTTGAGGCTTATTTTTCGAGGTCGGTTGTTGGGAGACCGGTTTATTTTTATTTTTGAGGTTTATTTTTCGAGGCCGGTTGTTGGGAGACCGGTTTATATTTATTTTTGAGGTTTATTTTTCGAGGCCGGTTGTTGAGAGACCGGTTTATTTTTATTTTTGAGGTTTATTTTTCGAGGCCGGTTGTTGGGAGACCGGTTTATTTTTATTTTTGAGGTTTATTTTTCGAGGCCGGTTGTTGGGAGACCGGTTTATTTTTATTTTTGAGGTTTATTTTTCGAGGTCGGTTGTTGGGAGACCGGTTTATATTTATTTTTGAAGTTTATTTTTCGAGGCCGGTTGTTGGAAGACCGGTTTATTTTTATTTTTGGTTTATTTTTCGAGACCGGTTTATTTTTATTTTTGAGGCTTATTTTTCGAGGCCGGTTGTTGGGAGACCGGTTTATTTTTATTTTTGAGGTTTATTTTTCGAGGCCGGTTGTTGAGAGACCGGTTTATTTTTATTTTTGAGGTTTATTTTTCGAGGCCGGTTGTTGGGAGACCGTTTTATTTTCATTTTTGAGGTTTATTTTTCGAGGCCGGTTGTTGGGAGACCGGTTTATTTTTATTTTTGAGGTTTATTTTTCGAGGCCGGTTGTTGGGAGACCGGTTTATTTTTATTTTTGAAATTTATTTTTCGAGGCCGGTTGTTGGGAGACTGGTTTATTTTCATTTTTGAGGTTTATTTTTCGAGGCCGGTTGTTGGGAGACCGGTTTATTTTTATTTTTGAGGTTTATTTTTCGAGGCCGGTTGTTGGGAGACCGTGTCTGCCTGGTTTATTTTTGAGGTTTATTTTTCGAGGCCGGTTGTTGGGAGACCGGTTTATTTTTATTTTTGAGGTTTATTTTTCGAGGCCGGTTGTTGGGAGACCGGTTTATTTTCATTTTTGAGGTTTATTTTTCGAGGCCGGTTGTTGGGAGACCGGTTTATTTTTATTTTTGAGGTTTATTTTTCGAGGCCGGTTGTTGGGAGACCGGTTTATTTTTATTTTTGAGGTTTATTTTTCGAGGCCGGTTGTTGGGAGACCGGTTTATTTTCATTTTTGAGGTTTATTTTTCGAGGCCGGTTGTTGGGAGACCGGTTTATTTTTATTTTTGAGGTTTATTTTTCGAGGCCGGTTGTTGGGAGACCGGTTTATTTTCATTTTTGAGGTTTATTTTTCGAGGCCGGTTGTTGGGAGACCGGTTTATTTTCATTTTTGAGGTTTATTTTTCGAGGCCGGTTGTTGGGAGACCGTGTCTGCCTGGTTTATTTTTGAGGTTTATTTTTCGAGGCCGGTTGTTGGGAGACCGGTTTATTTTCATTTTTGAGGTTTATTTTTCGAGGCCGGTTGTTGGGAGA
>NC_091558.1:3983910-3986410 GCF_042767895.1 Penaeus vannamei
GCGGGGGGGGGGGGGGGCACAGCTTTGACCAGTGGTTTTGCACTTCATTCTCAAACATTCAAAAATTATGTTGAATGTATGAATTATTCTTGGGGAATGATGTACTCGGAAGAATGGCTAATTGATATAGGAATTGAGAATGCAAAAAAAAATGTGATACGTCTTTGTAAAATAAGCAGGAAGCTTAATAGAAAAATTATCATCTGAGGAAAATGATCGAAATTCTGATGATGATTAATAAATCAAGTATGAAAAAAATGTTGAAATGAAAATAAATGAATAGGAGAGCATTTTAAAAGGTGATTAGATTTTTCAATACTTTCGCAATTATGACCTTGACCGACACACCATCCTGTAAACGAAGCAAGAAAGCAGTTATTCACTCCATTCTTCTACCATAAAGACCATCTGCGCGGAAGTTTTGCTCCTTAAAGTCAAATTCGGACGACAAACAAGGCGTTCCCCGACCTAATTGTTCTTTAACGATGTTCTTTTAAGGATAAAACCGTCGACACCTGCACCTAACCGGCCTTGCTCGTTACAAGCGATTAGCAGGTTTCATAAACGTTGTTCCAATCTGTCTGAAACGTTTGTTTTCTCTGGGATGGCATGTGTAGTGGGAGTGGGGATAGTTTGGTAATTAGTTCGTCCAGTTTGCCGTATTTTAGAGATATCGTGAAAGAGATAAAAGTTTATTATATTGGATTATCTGATAAGGTAAGCCTTGATTAAAGTTGATAGGCGGGATGAACACAATACAACGTCACTGATACACAACGAGAAGTAAATAGTAATCATACTCTTCATTACTGAAATTAACAGTTTACAAAATCATATATTACCACCAATAAAGCTCAAATAAATAAGAAAACCAAGAACAGCATTTATATAAATCAAATTTCGGAATCTTAGGAAAAGATGCTGTTTCCATAATCCATTCCATCGCAAAGAATCAATAGAGACAAAATACTCAGTGTTCCCCTCATGAATATTTCCAGCATTTAAACTTGTTTGAGGAACAGCTGTCTCGGTGTATGTAAACTAGGATTTCTAACTCAAATTACACCAACTGTAAAAAAAAAAAAAAAAAAAAAAGAAAAAAAAATACACACACACACACACACACACACACACACACACACACACACACACACACACACACACACACACACACACATATAACTATTTTTGTCAGCTGTGATGGGTTAGATGATTTTCTCTTTCATTTGGAATCTCCGCATCTCATTTTCAAGAACTGTGTGTAATGTAATGGAAGGGATACAATTTATGTAAAACAATGTTTGCAATTCACTTTTCAGTTATATTATCATTTTCATTTGTTTTAGGCTAATACATTTTTTTTTTTTTATACATATCAATAACATACCATTACTGTTCTTATACGCTCGTTCGCTAACTTTAACCACTGTCAGTATTATTATTTTTACTATTATTATCACTATTATTTTAACAGTAGTTGTGCTAATAGGATTAGGCTAATACTGCACCATTCCATACAGGGTGGGGTAAGCCGGTATTTTAAAATTAAACTAAATGGCCTATTTATATTCTCTGATTATTCATTTGGTTACATACCGTGTCAAATTAGTTAACTGGTGGTTAATTCTGAATTACTAGTAAAGAGTCTCAAGCAGTAGTTTCCCAATTCTTAAAACTGCCTTTAACACGGAAAGTGCAGTGCGTCGCATCAGTGGAGTACATTTCTTACATGTTAAATACGGAGAAGGTCGGGCAATGGGTGGTCTAGTTTGTTAACCATGGGTTCTGTAAATGCGCTTAGAAAGAAAAAACTGAGTTGGAAATAAAAAAAATAAAAAAATAAAAATGAATAAATAAATAAAATAATAATAAATACAATAATAAAACAAATAAATAAATAAAAAGTAAGTATTTAAAAATTGAAAAGGATAGTGTGGCCTTTGAGTCTGGATGTGAGAGTAAAGGTAAGGAAGGTGAAAAGTGACCGCGACTTTCTGCACGTTTAGCATTTCGCACATAGTTTGTTAAAGGGGTAACAACTAAGATCAGAACTGTGTAATGAAATTAGCATAAGTAGTAGATAGAATTGAGGCTTTTGAGGCCAAGGTAGAGCCTGGTAGCAGAATGTTTAAAAATACGTGAAGAAGTAAATTTGAAGGAAGTGATGAACAATATTCGCTGGAACACGATCATTCATGGAGAGAATACTTGAAAAGTCTGACATGAAAGTCAAAGAACCCAAGGAAAAGTCGGAAGAAGAAACCAAGTTTGGTAACGAGTCAAATCGAATCAAAAACTGCTTGAAAAAAAAAATAATAATAATAATGAAGTAATCAAAATATAGGAAACAGTAAAGTAGATTGAATGCAATTTTCAAGCAAGCTGTACCTAATAATGGAAGAGGCAAAGGTAATGAAATCGCAAAACAAAGATTAAGATACATTTATTGAAATCAATAAAACAGATTATTATGGATCACTGAATCTCGACGGGATACCTC
>NC_091558.1:3991410-3996410 GCF_042767895.1 Penaeus vannamei
ATGTGTATTTGATGAAATAAAAAATAAAAAGAATAAAAATGAAAAATAAGTTATTACTTATACTTGAGTTATTACTTATTACATATATTTAATTTAGGTTTAAGTGTCGACAAAAAGAAATGTCCACTATTTTGGGAATTAGGAAATAGCCACCCAGTTCTGGAATGAAGTTGGCCAATACGTGCACAGTAAACACGTAAAATAATGCTAATTAACTTGCACGAAGTACGCTCAGCATTTAACTGTGCATAAACAATTTTGAGCAATATTTCATTCTCTCTGTCACATTAAACAGCAGTGGTCCTCAAACTTCTAAACAGACTTCGAAACCATCTATGAAATGTCAAACGAAGCACGATTTTGTTTCGAAAATACAACAGGAGTCAATCGCCTCGGAATGGTTTGTAATAAAATACCGAAGGACAAATGTAACATTCACCAAGAAATATACCAAATGACTCTTACTGAATGCTGACATTTCACTCGGCCCAAAGTTATACATTGTTGTTAACGACAAAGTTCACATTTCCTCACGACGATTTTGCACGAGCTGCTTCTCGTGCTGCCGTTTCAAAGGATGAGCTGTTGCAAGTGCTTCTATGTTATGTGAATTTATGCGGAAAGTTTATAGAATAAAAACTAGTTTCTTTCTGTCCGTGTATCTGCAAGCATGCACACGCACACACACGCACGCACGCACGCACGCACGCACGCACGCACGCACACACGCACACACACACACACACACACACACACACACACACACACACACACACACACACACACACACACACACACACACACACACACACACCTACACCTACACCTACACCTACACCTACACGCACACGCACACACATACACACACACACACACACACACGTACATTATAGATGAAAAAAACTGTTCAGCAGAAATGAAAAACCTAATCGTAAAAAAAAGAAAAAAAAACGGAATCAACAATGGTGAAAAGTTTAGTTATAGATACAAAATAATTAAAATAAAATATCTACATATATAACGAAGATAAAAAAATATTACCCATACAAAAAAAAAAAAAAAAAAAAAAAAAAAAAGAGGGAACAAGGCTAATATCATTGCATTAGTGAATAGCTTCGGTCTACATAATTATACATGTTTACTTTGATAGCCAATAATGCAACAAATATGATTAACTGTATTCGAGGAAATCTAGCCAATTCGATCTAAAAAGTTATCAAACATATTGTCCTCCTCATATGCTTCAATTTATAAATATTCACAAAATACAATTAACGTATAAGCTTCTTTGTGCAACATTTGACAAACTAATTTAATAAATGATACGACAATAAATGAATTAAAGAGTTAGTTGCCCTAATTCCTTCTTCGACAAATGATTATACTCTATATTATTTTTATTTCAAATATCGCGTCTTTTAGGAAAATAATATTTTTTTTCTTCATAATTATTGATTTTTCTTTGTCTTTCCTGGTCATCGTTAATATCAAAACTATCTTATTAAGAATTTTAAAGATTATTTTTGTTCTTGTGAGGAGGCTGAGAATGGTGTCTCTATGTTCACATTTAACAGGGACTTATGTAATCAGGAATTTAGTTACGTGAAATTTTATTATGGCTTTCTGATCATTTCTTCGTTATTTTATAGGTGATATTGTATGTATTATTACAATGTTTTCTGTGGCATTTCCTTTTCATTTATAGCGTTATAAGAATATTAGAAGAGATATATGACTTTTCCATGATTGTGTGTGTGTGTGTGTGTGTGTGTGTGTGTGTGTGTGTGTGTGTGTGTGTGTGTGTGTGTGTGTGTGTGTGTGTGTGTGTGTGTGCGTGCGTGCGTGTGTGTGTATGTGCGTGCGTGCGTGCGTGCGTATGTGCGTATGTGTGTATGTGTGTGTGCGTGAGTGTGTGTTTGTGTGTGTGTGTGTGTGTGTGTGCGCGCGTGCGTGTGCGTGTGTGTGCGTGCGTGCGTGTGTGTGAGGGTGTTTGCGTGCGTGCGTGTGTGTGTGTGTTCATTACACATTTACATGTAAGCACCGTAGTACTTCCCACAACGTCGCTATGGCTGCAGTGACGGTAAAATGTTTCATCACCAAGGTTTTCATCCGAGCAATATGAAAGGTGTTCCTCAATTCGAAGTGTTCCACATCAAAACGAAAACCTTCTTTCCTAATAGCGTGGTATTTGAGCCTTTCATAACCGTTACGTTCATTTTGCGAAACGTTCTCTTATCTCAAAACTTGGTGTAAATAATGAGAGCGAGATTTATTCGACGATTCATTCGAAATCTTAATAACCTGTCTATCGTAATTACAGACTGCGTGTGAGTGATATAATAGTACTGATATCGCTCATAAGGTCGAGTATTGATGATAATGCCATAATAAAGGTAGAATTCCTCTTCACTCGGTAAATAAAGCGGTAAACAACACTTTTTTTTTCCTATTTACACTTTCCTCCGCTTGAAATCAGTGAAGGTTCCTCACACTCGGGTAATGTAAACAGTTTCATGGATTCGGAATAGTTCAGTTTCACAGGTCCACATATAAAGGAAAATGTTTCGTCATTCGCCTAAATGATTCTAAATTCCGAAAGCTTTCACGGGGATGTACAACGATGAGGAATTCATGTAGTTTTTATACATTGGGATTAACGAACTCCATGTCGAAAATATGCTAACAAAGCGTTCTCCTTTCAAAAAAAGGATCGGTCTGACAAACAAGTCCGTTAAATCGAAAGAAAACGGTTATTGATTTTGAATTCAAATATATGGCGTCGGAAGCTCCTCTTGCTCTATGTAATCAGAGGCTGTGACTTTTCGTATTTTTAAATCAATATTGTTAATACGTTTCATATAATGAAATGTGTAATCAAAATATATGGACTATATTGGTAATGATAATGTTATTAGATGACATTTAAAAGAAAAAAAGGTCAGAAAGAGAGAGAGAGAGAAAAAGAGAGAGAGAGAGAGAGAGAGAGAGAGAGAGAGAGAGAGAGAGAGAGAGAGAGAGAGAGAGAGAGAAAGAGAGAGAGAGAGAGAGAGAGAGAGAGAGAGAGAGAGAGAGAGAGAGAGAAAGAAAGAAAGAAAGAAAGAAAGAAACACTTGCAGTTTGAAAGAAAGAAAAAGTTGACGTGAAAACGGACGATACATCAGAGCGTTCCCAGTGGGTAATGGAAAAGTTTCAAAATTAGTATTTAATTCCTAAAACATGTGTTGACTTTTTTTTCATTATTTCAGTGCTGCACCTTATACCAAGAGCAATAATTCCCAACCCTTTTTACACATAACCCGCGACCAATATACAATAATCTCCATAACTCCATAAAATATCTGTCATCTTTCCAGATTCAGGTATTACTTGTCACGAATATTCTAATGATGTCAATAGCTATGGGAGAGAAATACTTTATGGAAAGCTTCCAATTCATTTATGTGTGAGATAATTGTATGTATGTATCGTTGGGAAGATAAGATTCTGTCTAATTCGCTTTGTTAATTTCATATATCTTTTCTTAGGGTGATATAAATATTTATTTTTTTATGTTAGTGCATGTTTTGCCACTATTATAATTCTTATTGCCATCATTATAATTATCTGTGTTGATAATGATATGATTAACCTTTATATCATTGTTATTAACACTATTATTGACAGTATTATCTATTTCTTTTAATCTTTCCATGAAAGAAGGCCAAACCAACAGTAAATTGTAAATATATGAGAATACATGCCCCCTCTCTCTAGTTCTTTCAACCATTTATTTGTCTCGCTGACTTTCTATTGATATATGGATAAAGGTATATGATTGTTGTCAACTTACTTCCTTGTCCGTGTCTGTGTCTGTCCCAGTCCTCTCTCTCTCTCTGTCTCTCTGTCTCTCTCTCTCTCTCTCTCTCTCTCTCTCTCTCTCTCTCTCTCTCTCTCTCCTCCCTCCTCTCATCCTCCCTCACTCTCTCTCTCTCCCTCCCTCTCTCTCTCCTCCTCCCTCTCCTCTCTCTCACTCTCTCCTCTCTCCAGTCCTCTCTCTCTCCTCACTCCTCTCTCTCTCTCTCTCTCTCTCTCTTTCTCTCTCTCTCTCTCTCTCTCTCTTTCTCTCTCTCTCTCTCTCTCTCTCTCTCTCTCTCTCTCTCTCTCTCTCTCTCTCTCTCTCTCTCTCTCTCTCTCTCTCTCTCTCTCTCTCTCTCTCCTCTCCCTCCCCCTCTCTCTCCCTCCTTCCCTCCCTCCCTCCCTCTCTCTCTCTCTCGCTCTCTCTCTCTCTCTCTCTCTCTCTCTCTCTCTCTCTCTCTCTCTCTCTCTCTCTCTCTCCTCCATCTCTCCTCCTCTCTCTCTGTCTCTCTCCTCTTCTTTCCTCCCTTCCTCCCTCTCTCTCTCCCTCCCCCCCTCTCTCTCTCCCTCCCTCTCTCTCTCCCTCCCTCTCTCTCTCCCTCCCCCCCTCTCTCTCTCTCTCTCTCTCTCCCTCCCTTCCTCTCTCTCTCCCTCTCTCCCTCTCCCTCTCTTTCTCTTTCAAACTAGAACACGTAATGATGATAGCTCACCTTTACTCCGTTTTATGCCGTAAAGGTTATCAAACGCTGCCGGACTCGCTGTCCATTTCCTCCAGCGAACGTACTTACATATACACTCCACTATCATACATATTCAAAAAGATAACAGTGCTAATGGTGATAAGATAATGACAAACACAAGAGGAAACTTATAATTGGTTTGCAGCGTTCCTATTCTTAAGGGTTAACAGGAGTTAGGATTTACTCTCTAGAAACCTTAAACGTTTTGACACTGTTAAGAGGATATGCCAAGTAAGTGTTCGTTAAATTATCTCTCTTACTTCGAATGAATACTTAATATGGATTTTGGTGAAAAAAAAAAAAACAGATATGTATTCATATTTTTCTGGAAATTAAGTATTTAACGTATTTGCTATTAATGAGTTGAATTAAAATATATTTTATAAGGATGTATCTTGCCGTCTAACCATTATAAATGCATTTGTG
>NC_091558.1:4011410-4018910 GCF_042767895.1 Penaeus vannamei
TTTTTTAAATAATGAAAACAGCAATAACAATAATTGAAAATAATGATAATAGTAATAATAATAACTAAAAAATAATGACAATAATAATAAAAAACATTAGTAATAATAATAACAAAACATTAGTAATAATAATGATAACAATCAACATCGCCACATAAACACTTATTCATAAAATCAGGAGAAAATCAATGATAAGCAAAAAAAAAAAAAAAAAAGAAAAAAAAGAGAGAGAGAGAGAGAGAGAGAGAGAGAGAGAGAGAGAGAGAGAGAGAGAGAGAGAGAGAGAGAGAGAGAGAGAGAGAGAGAGAAAACATCAAGATATCAGCATTCCTTCCTATAAAATGTTTGGGTTGCCAATTGCCAAAAGCAGGCACGACTTCCCATCCACTTTGGCGAATCAACTGCATGTATTGGCTGATTCGCAAACTCGTGGGAAGCAGTGAAATATGTTCTGTGAAACTTTTTGACGGAAAAATTGATGTATGCCTTTTCGTTGTCAGTCTCCTTGTATGCCAATGCTTCTTCTTCTTTGGGCTGTGTGCAATTTGATTTTCTTTTATTATTATTGTTATTATTGTTATTGTTGTTGTTATTATTATTATTGTGAGTTCATATTTGTAGTAAAACAAGAATTTCTTTATTGGGAGAGAAAGAGAGAGGGAGGGAGGGAGGGAGGGAGGGAGGGAGAGGGAGAGAGAGAGAGAGAGAGAGAGAGAGGGAGAGAGAGAGAGAGAGAGAGAGAGAGAGAGAGAGAGAGAGAGAGAGAGAGAGAGAGAGAGAGAGAGAGAGAGAGAGAGAGACAGACAGACAGAGAAAGAGAGAGAGAGAGAATCAGCAACACTCACACACACACACACACACACACACACACACACACACACACACACACACACACACACACACACACACACACACACACACACCTATATTTTCATGTTGATATTCATAACTAGATCAGGTTTTTATTACAGTTCCTTCGTCGAATAACGTAAGTGCATCAGCCAATATAGCAAATCCGTATAAACAATAGCTCGGTTACTGCTTGCCACGTACCATAACAAACATGGAAAGTCTCATCCGAACTGAAAACTGCTTTGACATCATTTCGAAATATGACTCATTTTCTTATCCGAAATATGCCTCATTTTCTTATCCGTCTCCTTTCTTCACCTTTCATTTTTAAACATAGACCTCATATTTCATGTATATCTGTTCAGATATCGAATACAATCTTTCTATGAAGTTTCGCTAGGAATGTTCTAGATCTATTCTGATACTGAATATAAATTCTGTGAAGTTTGGATACGGAAAACTGTATGATTTAGGAAAATTCGCTGTCTTTTTTTTCACTTTCAGTTAGTTAAAGGCGTTTCTGAGTGCATGTAAGAAAATACATCTTGAAAATATAATAACATCAACAACAACAACAACAACCACAATAAGACAACGACGACGACAACAACAATAACATCATCAACAACAACAACAACAACAACAACAACAACAACTACAACAACAACAACAACACTTGCAAATATCCATTTCACAGGTATAGATACGTTAAACTGATTTTATTAAAAATTTCCCAACATGCATTTATCAATAAAGCTTTATTAACTCAAACCCATCATAATGATTTTAGATTTTAGTCTAAGGTCTGCATGTTGCTTCCATGTCTCCCACGATTTTTATTTTCCTTCTCACGCTAGTTTAGTCCCCCATTAGGAGCAAAATTCCCCTCAGTCTGACCTAAACTAAGGAGTCAGACTATTCTACATGAGTCTGTGGCGGATCCAAGATGATTCAGAAGGAGCAGCACTGGGGGGAGGGGGGGCACGAGGAACCCAGATGGTATGGAGAGACTGGTGGCTCCCATAGCAGTCTATTTTTAGCATTTTGGAGGCGCTTTCCGATTTTGTGTGTGTGTGTGTGTGTGTGTGTGTGTGGAAAGTATAGTACTTTATTGTTGATTAAGATAAAAGATTCTCTGGTGGTAATAAGGGAGAAGTCAGTGCCGGACATTTAATCATTAAATATACTCATACTCTGTGGGAAGCTTTATCGTGTGTAATATTGTATGCATGTATGAGTGTGTGTGTGCGTGTATATATAATAAAAAAAATTATATACATATACCTATATATATAATATAAATACCTATATATACATATATATATACATATATATATATATATATATATATATATATATATATATATATATATTACATAATATATATATATATATATATATATATATATATATATATACTTATATATATATATATATTTATATTTATATATGTATTATATATATATTATATATATTATATATATATTATATATATGTATATGTATATATATATATTATCTGATTTTCATTTTTGATTACATGGAACAATAACAGCACTGAACGAAATGTTTGTATCCTTATAAATATTGCTTTTGAGGAGTAATAATGTAAGAAAAGCCATGTTTTAGTGAATAATGGTGAGTACTATTGTTGTGCGCATATTTCGAAACGACCTACTCGCACGCAATTCTGATAGGCGATTTCCTAATGTATAATTTAAATGATATATTGTAAAGGTTCAGGACTAGTGAATGAACTTGAAATACTTTTACATTTTTTTTCCTGTTGCTACTGTATCCCACTGCCAAGTCCAACGGTTTAATTCCCGTAAATCATTGAACTTGAGGAAACGAGATGTTAGTCCAATGGAAAAAACCCGAGTTCTGTGGTAGAACCCGGATTTAAGACAAATACATTGGGTTTCTGCTCTTTCATTTAATCTGACTTTTCTGATGAAGAATCCGCCGAGTGCATAGTTCGCACCCTTGAGGATTTCTGTTTATGACAAATTCAAAATGGCCGCCGCCGTAACTCATTGGTGGCTAAAACTCGGCCTATTTTCGTCTCAGGACCCTGGTTTTGGTGTCATAGCCAATGCTTTCAGGAGTTAGAAATCGACTGAATTATATTTCATATACTTCCGGGGATAATTTGCTGGGTTACCCATAAATACTTGATACTGGCAATATATAAGGATCTTTCATTGAAGTATTGACATCAAATATGTGTTTGCTTTCCTGTTTTTCATATGCACAGCAGATGCCATTTTTCTCTTCATCGGATGATTATGACTACATCGTGAACAAAACAACAGGTAAAATATCTTCAACAATGTCACAATGTCTCCACATCTGCGTTAATATCCATACTTGATCTAGTAGCACTAGTACATATCACCGAGTTGCGACTAAGCTGCTTTTCCACATAAAAATGATCCAATAAAACAAACACGTGTCATTTCTAATAATGTTGATGGTCTTACTTCCTGTCTTAGCCAGATGAACCTTCTGAATGAAGATTTAATCGGCTTCCCCCGTGTGCAATGCGAAGACCTGGTCTCTGCTATGACCTCATTGGTGTTGGCTCTACTCCAGCAACAGCTAGTTCCTTCTATTTTATATGATAATAACCGGACGAATATTTACATATATTAGGAAGCTGGACCATGTTTTCTGTAACTGATAGACAATCCTTCAGTGGTAATGGTGGATCAAGAAACAGCTAATGGCAACGAAAGACATTCTTTTTTTGTTCAATATCCTAGATGACCTTCCTATACTCACTATCAAATGAGTGTCAGCAGTCTTGAGACAACCAGAAATGCATGGCAGTACATTCCACTATCAGATTATGTGATAAAACCACAGAACGACACTTCATCTAAGTATATTTGTTAACGGAAACATGATCAAACAATGGGTAGTTTAATGACAATGTGATTAATTCATAATCAATAATATATTTATAATTTTCTTTATAATATTTGACGGAATTTTACTTATAGATGTAAGGGGGGAAGGGAAGGGCATAGTAGTAAAAAAAATATAAACCACTGATCTACAATGCCTCCCTTCAACTCGGAGGTCATTTCTCTTAAACCGTGTTCCTATAGATAGCCTGAGTGTCCATCACTTGAATATAGAAGGTTAAGATTGAACCAATCATTCATACAGGAATATGACAACAGCAAATGTGGATTCGATGAAATGACCTGACGAGATCCCCTTCCATGAGCCAGGATGGTGGCTCTTCATACCCACGCTAACCGTTAGCTTCAGTGAATCAGGCAACTTGCTCCTAGAACGCAGATAATACAAACAGTTCCTGAAAATATGCTAATATCACCGAATCAAAAATTTAATGGCAGTTACCTACATAGAAAAGTCTTTATATATATAATGAGAACAAAGTAACTTTTTTAAGAAGTGTTTGGAGTAAACATGAAGAAATCAGAATACTTACACAATGTAGTAATAATCTCCCAAATATAAAGAAAAATGGCATTATCTGTTGGGCATCTCAAAAAACATGAATGCAGACACATACTTGATATCAATACATTAGTTAAACGATCCTTTATTTATTGCCACTATTATTTATGTTCCTCGCTAATTAAAGGGAACTATTAAAATACCACCGGAAGTGTATGGAATATGTTTCAGTCGATTTCTTGCCCCTGAGAACATTGAATATGACATCAAAATCAGGATCCTGAGACAAAAATAGGCCTAGTTTTAGCCATCAATGAGGTACGGCGGCGGCCATCTCGAATTTTGGTCATAAAAAGAAATCTTCAAGGATGCGAACTTTGCTCTCAACGGATTCTTCCTCAAGCAGAGTCATATTAAACAAGACAGCAAAAATTATTGCATATTTTTTCAGCAACATGATTCCTCTTTCTGCCATCAGATTAATATTACCTTTTACTGCTGACATTACAAATCTAGCGGGTATATTTCTTTTACGCTTATCGCACGTCATTGCTATTTTTTGCGCTGATGGATGAGCCGTCCGTTTAAATGTTAAACATTATTGCTTTACTATTCTCATTCTCGACAAGTGACGCTGTTCTGGACTCGCAAAAAATCGACGGAGTTCCATCGATGTGAATCCTGTTGGACTCCAGATCTCACGACCCATGAAATTTCACCAGAAATTACATTCACGCCATAATATCACCTATAATTTTATTCCTGCCATAATTTCGCCTATAAATGTATTCCCGCCATTAATTCATTCATAATTTTACTCCCGGTTTTAGCATATTGATATGGTACAGCGTCGCCTAAATGCTCCACGTGATTCTATATAACGTACAAGGCGCAATTTGCCATTTTACCCCTCCCCCCGCTCCCCCAGGTCCTCCTCAAGTGTCTACCCACGGGATTCGAGCGGATTCCAACCCTGAGTCTAGGGAAGCTACCTCAGGGACTTGGACATGGCTGCTGAAACGCCTCGTGATATTCATTCCATTCCATTCCATTGACAATCTTCTTTGTCTCTTTCAGGACATGGCTGCTGAAATGCTTCGTGATATTCATTCCATTCCATTCCACTGACAATCTTCTTTGTCTCTTTCAATCGGGTTGATTTATATGATGATGATTAAGTTCTGTGAAATACGGATGCTGTTGAAATGGTATAGCTATTCCATTTACGTGTTTTTTAAGGATTTTGGGAAGTATACTGGATACAATGGTTTTGTATGTGTATTTGTCTGTGGGAATATACACACACAAATGGCACCTAAATATGAAATTAAGCGATTCTATTACTTTATAGTTGCGAATTTCAGGATGTGCAATAAATTGTCTCCATATGATCTTCATGAGTTTTTTTTTTCTGGTCAACGGGAATTTAAAAAAATATTAATAATATTGTCAAAGAATGATAGATGCATTCATTCAAGTTTTATAATTCATAACTATAACTGTAAAAGCAGTGTTTATCAATCTTCATGACCTTGTACCGTGATTTAACACAGGACTAAAATTGTTAAACATGAACATGAATGTCTGATGAACACACCTACGGATAAAACAAAGAAAACACAATATGAACGTTATGTTGCAGTCGGACGATTGTGTGCCGGATACTTGTTCAGCTATAGAAAAAACAAAGACAGGATGAACAGGAAATATACGAATATGCCAAAGGCCTTTTTGCCTTTTCAGGACATGGTGAAGGAAAAGGAGCGGTGTGAGTAATATATAGATAGATAGAATAGATAGATAGATAGATAGGCACATAGATAGATAGATAGATATATAGATAGGTAGATAGATGGATAGATAGATAGATAGATAGATAGGTAGGTAGATAGACAAACAGGCAGACAGACAGACAGACAAATAGATGTAGATATAGGTACAGATATATATATATTCATAAGTTTTCTTGTTCTTTTTATGGAGATATTTTGTCCGGTGTAAATCGCTCACTGCCGCTTATCCTCCTCCTCTCTCTCTCTCTCTCTCTATCTATCTATCTCCACCCCACCTCTCTCTCTCTCTCTCTCTCTCTCTCTCTCTCTCTCTCTCTCTCTATATATATATATATATATATATATATATATATATATATATATATTTATTTATCTATCTCCACCCCCCCCTCCCTCTCTCTCTCTCTCTCTCTATCTCTCTCTCTCTCTCTCTCTCTCTCTCTCTCTCTCTCTCTCTCTCTCTCTCACTCTCTCACTCTCTCTCTCTCTCTCTCTCTCTCTCTCTCTCTCTCTCTCTCTCCCTCTCTCCCCTCCTCTCTCTCTCTCTCTCTCTCTCTCTCTCTCTCTCTCTCTCTCTCTCTCTCTCTCTCTCTCTCTCTCCTCCCTCCCTCCCTCCCTCCCTCCCTCCCTCCCTCTCTTGCCCCCCCTTCTCTCCCTCTCCCTCCCTTCCTTCCTTCCTCCCTCCCTCCTCCTCTCTCTCTCTCTCTCTCTCTCTCTCTCTCTCTCTCTCTCTCTCTCTCTCTCTCTCTCTCTCTTTCACTCTCTCTCCCTCCCTCCCTCTCCCTCCCTCCCCCTCCCTCTCCCTCTCCCCTTCCCTCCTTCCCTCCCTCCCCCCTTCCCT
Source organism: Penaeus vannamei (assembly GCF_042767895.1). Taxonomy (NCBI): domain Eukaryota; kingdom Metazoa; phylum Arthropoda; class Malacostraca; order Decapoda; family Penaeidae; genus Penaeus; species Penaeus vannamei. The sequence continues at coordinate 4,018,328 of NC_091558.1, forward strand.
CCCTCCCTCCCTCCCTCCCTCCCTCTCCCCCTCCCTCCCGCGCTCCCCCCCTCCTTCTCTCCTTCCCTCCCTCCTTCCCTCTCCCTCTCTCGCCCCATACGATTCCCCTCTCCGGCAACGCGGGGTCATAATCGCAAATTCCTCTAAGTGGAAGGCGCTCGTCAAAGCAAATCCACTTCATAAATTATCCTTTTTATTTTGCTATTTGATTGGGTTTGGAGTTTGATCTTCCCCTTGATTTCTGCTGACGTCTGAGAGTTCAAATTCAAATTCAAAAATTCAAATTACCAGATTCAACGTTCGTTAATATAACAAGGCCGGTTGTGACGTTTGGAAAATACGATTCGGATCCTAACGAGTGTGGTAACGGCAGTGGGATATTATTTTCAGTGGAATATTCGTATAGTTTTAGATAATGAACCGCCCAACAAGTTACATAGAAATTCTAGTGTGTTTTAGCTGAACAAATGATTCCAGGGAACGCTACCTCAACGTGTATAATGGAATTTTAAGTTTTAGTTTCCCAGCGACCTGGTCCATTAGTCGAGTGATTATTTAGTCACACATAAAAGAAATAAAAATG
>NC_091558.1:4031410-4033910 GCF_042767895.1 Penaeus vannamei
ATATAATATTTATAATGTATATATATAATATATTTATATAATATATATATATATGACATATATATATATATATATATATATATATATATATATATATATATATATATATGTATATATATATATATTATATATCTATATATATATATAATATAGATATATATACACATATAAATATATATATATATATATATACATATCTATACATACATATATATATATATATATATATATATATATATATATATATATATATATATATATGCACACACACACACACACACAAACATACACGCACATGAACACACACAGGCATACATACACACATACACAAACACACACCCACAAAGACAGAAAAAACACGCATATGCACACACAAACACACATACATATACACACACACAAAGACATACATAAAGGCACACAAACACACAGAGACATACAAACATACACACAGGCACACAGAAAAATACAGACACAGACACGCATACATACGCACAAACACACACACAGATAAACGCAGGCACACACACACACAAATACACACTCACTCTGACAAACACACAGAAACGCACACACAAACCCATACAAACATGCACACACAGACAGACAGACAAAAAGGCACACACAGACACTCACACAAAAAGACACACTCACACACACACACAGACATAAAAACACACACACACATACACAGACACAAACACACGCACAGAGACACAAACACAAACACACACGGAGACACACTAACAAACACACGCACAGGCACAGACACAAACACACAGACACACCATTCGCATCAGAAGGCGATAACCTCCCAACGGAAGCCAAGGCCCCCCTTGCGAGTTCCTTAAGACCAGCTTTCCGAGAAATCTCCGAAGCCAAGATGATGATTCAACGGCGCCTCCTAGGTCCATGCGCAAGAACCTCGTGGTGCGCGCGATGACAAGGTGGACCTCGGAATCGCCGAGTGGTTCGACACCTTCAACCTCGCCTACGAGGAGCTGATCGCCTCCGTAGCCGAACCCAGGCAGTCCAAGGACAAGAGGAGGCAGAAGCGAGCCTTCAAGACCGAGAAGATGGAGAAAACCAAGCCGACCAAGAACGGATTTGTGGTCGTGGATGGGACACACACACACACACACGTGATCGTCCTGGGCACTCCCGCCTCCTATGAGGTCCTCCTTGTGCAGGAGCGTAAGGTGCACGCCAAGAAGGACGGCCACAGCGAGCAGGCGCAGAAGATACAGCAAAAGGCCGATGAGAACCGCGCTCAGCACCTCAAGTTGGTGGTGGGGCAGATGAGGAAGGCGTTCGTTGCAAAGACGGGCGAACAGCAACAGGGCCTGGTAACATGAAGGCCGCCCTCGTCAAGCTCCTGCCGCAGTAACTGGCCAAGATCTCTACAAGTACAAACACCAGCCAGTCCGGGAAATCGGGCTTGTGGGAGTTAGTGCAGGGCCTGCTTACGGAGGAGTTCAAGCGTCGAGAGGGAGCGGCTGGGACTCAAGCCCAATAAATACGGGCACGGCAATCAGATGCCCATCGCTCAGCCCCAGCAAGTTGACAAACAACAGCAGGATGTCAAGCACTAACAGGCAAGCAAGGAGAGGAAGCAGCCCGCCAAGCACAAGAAGGAACAGTGCAAGAAGGGCAAGAAGTGTTGCAACTGATGAGCGGGAGGCGCCATGAGAGAGAGACAGCGTGGGACGCGATCGAAGGAGCCTATATATATATATATATATATATATATATATATATATATATATATATATATATATATATATATATATATATATATGTATATATATATATATATATATGTATATATATATATATATATACATATATATATATATATATATATATATATATATATATATATATATGTATATATATATATATATATATATATATATATATATATATATATATATATATATATATATATATATATATATATATATATATATATATATATATATATATATATATAGCCTTGAAGAACCCAGAAAGAATTATTGCTCTCAACTTTGTAAAGACAGAAAAACGGTATAAAGAAGAAAAAACAAAGAAAAATTTAATAAAAAAGTTTGATGGATGAAATCCCTATAGTTTGTTCTGAGAAAGAAATCAATTTAGTTTCTCTCAAAAAAGAAAGTTTTTTTTACTTATGTCTTTCTCTCAAAAAGGATTTTTTTTTTTATGTCTATGTAAAAAAGGAAGAAAAAAATGTTGGAAGAAACCATTTTATTTTATTTTGAGAAATACCTGTTTTGAAAACAACACTTTGAATTCATATGTTCATAAAAAAAAAAATAAATAAACAATAAGAGAAAAAAAGAAAGGAAAAGGCTAAACATATATATATATATATATATATATATATATATATATATATATATATATATATACACCTGTGTGTTTGTACCTATAATATGTGTGTTGGTGTGTATGTGTGTGTGTTTGTGTGTTTGCGTATGCCCGCGTCTGAGTGCATATA
>NC_091558.1:4038910-4043910 GCF_042767895.1 Penaeus vannamei
AAAGTTGCCACAGTGTAAATGGAAACAAAAAATATTTCCCCATGAGATGTAGTAAAGCACCCCCCCAAAAAAAAAAAAAAAAATATCATGTCTTTCTGTCTATCTATATATGTATGCATGTAAAAGAAAATAAAGCCACAATATAAACGTAACACAAACGAAACGTTTTCATACCGTCCAGATTTGTGACAAGACGCACTCAGGTTTTTCTCTACGTCTTGACGAGTTGGAAATGTCACATATTTCATTCCGTTTACCCTGTGGCAGTGACGTTCAACCTTTCTCATAAACTATTTCCATTATTTCTTCCTTGTCAACTTCTGCACCGAGGACGCCAGTGGTAAAATAAACGAGATAAAGCACTGTACAGAATGAGATTTTTCTCTCGGAAGAAACATACAGAGCTTTACTTGTATGAAATAAGACGACTCTATCAAAATCACTATCAAGAAATGAAAGGTATCAAGCATTGCCAATCAAGGTATTCAACGTAACAATATAGGCTGTTAAGCATGAAAATACGCCCATAAGATTCGAAATATCCGATGCTTGAGGGGAAATCTTATGCTGAAAAAAGGCAAACTTGAATAAATAGTGAACGAAACACAGGAGAGATAAACAACATAATAATGGAGGGAGATTGGAGAGTGGAGTTTAGTGCGGATAAGGCATTGTATTCATTTATTTATTATATTCCTTTTATTTATTTATTTATTTATTTATTCATTTATTGTATTTATTGGATGCAAAGGAACTGCCTGTTGGTGGAGAACAAGAGTTCGATATCGAGTAGGAAGTGCTTGAGTCGCCATCGACAACCGAAGGAATATCACTAACGAAAATAATCAAGTTAGGCGGTGGTCGTACGTTCCCCCAGCTCGAAAATATGAGTTGTCTTTAGCGTGATCCTTTTTATTCATTAAGAGCGAAGTGTTTTTAAAGGACCATTCGCATTGGCTGTACATGAAACAAGCTTCCTGACTGAACATACATAAATGCGCACACATTTGAACATTTGAACACTTACATTTATGAAACGCTGAGGCAAACACACACACACACACACACACACACACACACACACACACACACACACACACACACACACACACACACACACACACACACACACAACCCATCCGCCGAACCCAAACAGCCGAAGCGGGACTTTCTCCTCAAATGGGTCCATCGTTAACGCTCGACAACGACCCTCCATGAGCGAGTTGTGCTGGCGCAGTGTGGGACAGCCTCCCATGGACGTCGGACGGGGCCTGTCTCTCTTCGCCGCCCGCACGCCCACTGAGACGCGAGCCATGAGGCGTGTTATGGGCGTGGTCACCAACGCAGAACCAGAGGACAAAATCTTGAAGGTGTTTTTGGGTCATGTTTTTTTTTTCCTTCGCTCGTTTCGTTTGACAGGATTTTCTTCTCCGCTTTTGTGCGATTTTCTCTGCTTCGGTGTACGTTTTTTTCTCTCTATTAGTGTGTTTTCTAAAAGAGAGAGAGAAAGAGCAAGCAAGAAAAATTAAAATAAATCAAGAAAAAAAAAGATACCCAGGCACACGCGCGCGCGCGCGCACACACACACACACACACACACACACACACACACACACACACACACACACACACACAACCATTAGGTACGAAAATAAGGAATAGATGTACAGCTCATCCTTTTTGTGATAATGATAATGGTAATAATGATGATTATTGGGATGATAATAAAAAGATTAATACTAAAACTAACGACAATTAGAATGATGAAAATTATAATAATAATGATTATAATGATAATAGTGATATTAACAATGACAACAATAATGATAATAATGATGGTGATAATAATAATAATAATAATAATAATAATGATAATAATAATAATAATAATAATAATAATAATAATAATAATAATGATAATAATAATAATAGTGGTAACTAATAATAGTAATAACAATAACGACTGGACTCGGATACACAGACAAGCAGCACATAGTTACATGACCAAAGTACCACAATACTGTCGAAACACACCGCTTCTCAGTAAAGTACACCGGATACTGACTTGAACCTGAACCTACTGCTCGAGGCCCTTCAAGTTATTCCTTTGAGTTGTCCACAGAGTAAGGGTCAGAGATTAGACTTCAGGAGACCTAGGCGAATAACTCTACGGTAACTATGTAAAGTGTAGTTCATGTAACATTGACTTTGCTTCTTTCTCCTTATATTGTGACGTTTGGTAAGTAAATGTATTATAACGAATATTATTACTTCTGTCGATGCTGCTACTACTAACAATAATAATAATAATGCCAACAATAATAATGATGACAATGTTAAAGATGATAATGGAAATAAAAATAATAATGATATTGATGACAATAATGATGATTATGATGATACCACTATTACTACTACTGCTACTACAAATGATGATAATGATAACAATAATCATGATGATGATGGTGATGATGATAATTTAAAAGTAAGATAAATGAGATGATAATAAATTATATGAGACTGAAGTTAAAGTGGATGGTATTTTCTATGTCATCTTAACTTCCACGATAAGAACATAAATAATGAAGATGAAGTTTATGAGATCAAGAGACATGAATGATTTAAATCTTGAAGTTAATAAGATGTCTTTAGTGGGAGAGTGTCCAATTAATTAAAAGTCTTTTCAGAATTCTCTAAACTCTTTTATTTGCATATTTCAATTTTAAAATCCGTAAATCCATAACTTCTATCAGATTTAGGCCGATACGAACTCCACTTCTGACATAAACACCACCTAAGTGCTGACCTTTGAAACCTGGTATGGTCGTTTCTTTACACACGCGCACTTACTATCTATTTTCGTTTACCCTCTTCTAGGCGCCTCTAACTTTCCTAATACATAAACTAACGTTCCTGGACTAACTAAGCAGGTGGTGGCAGCAAGACCCTTATACCAAGGGTCGACGTTTTTTTTTTTTTTTTTTTTTTTTATGGGTTTTATTTACTTTAATCACTACAGAGGTAATGATAATGGTAATGAGGATAATGATTTTATTAATGATGATAATATTGATTCTATATGAATAACAATGATTATGATATTGATAATCATTTGACCGGAAGTCTGAATTAGCGTTTTGTTTAAAACTGATCGTGTGAAACAAATTAGTATAATTAACGTGAATAACCCCAACAATAGATAAAAAAAAAGGTAAAATGAGAACAGAAAACACAATTAGAGATACGCACACGAAGTATTATATTTTTTATTCATTTATTTTTTCTATTTATTTATTTCATTTACTTTTTGGTCGGCAGGTCATATCGTGATTATGTTCTCTCTGTTATTATCAAAGAGATTGAATAAAAAGTAATAATAATAATTTGTTCCAGATATTCAGCGCAATTCATTTATCAAAATACATAAAATATAATCACGTATATAACATTTCACTATGTCCGCAGGGTGCGATTGAATAATTATAAAATGCAGTTTCAAAAATTCGTAAGAAATGAACCAGTTTTCGAAACAATGCCTCTCTGTTGGGTTGTGCTTCTTAGAACTTGAGCAATTTGAATGTGCAAAACAGACAGGTAAACAAATGATGCATAAACGGAAAACCTTTTGTTGCATGTGAAATATAGACGCGTTGCCGGTTTTGCAAGTCATAATTCTCTCCCTGTCTCTCCTCGCGCCTTTCTTTGTCTTTGTCTGTGTCTATCCCCCCCCCCCCTCCCCTGCTCCGATCATAGTAACTATGGCAACTCACAGCTCATATATGGATATGAAAATGAATATATATATGTATATATGTATATATACATATATATATATATATATATATATATATATATATTCATACATATATATACATATATGCATATATATATACACATATATATACACGCACATGTAGACACACGCGTACGCGCGCATACATACACACACAGACACAGATACAAGCATATGCGCAAGCACATATATATGTGTATGCACACATACATACACACACACACACACACACACACATATATATATATACACATATATATATAAAGAGAGAGAGAGAGAGATAGACAGACAGAAAGACACAGAGAGAGAGAGAGAGAAGGAAAAAAAAAGATAAGAGACACAGAGACTCAGGCAGACAGACAGAGAACGAGACCGACCGACCAACAAAGAGATCGAGAGGCTGGAGGCTATATAACATTACAATTAATAGATATAAAAAAAGATCCCTAATCTCAGGACCATTATGGATTTCAGGCTGAAAACACGCCAATCCCTTATCGCTCAACAGCCAAAAAATGATTACGTAATCTTGATCCGCTTCACAATCTTTTTTTTTCGGAATAATAATGACTGTTAATTCATAAAATCTCTCAATGAACAGCATCCGTTAATGGCCATAGCGAATACTGATACTCTCGCGCGATTTTTCCGAGTTAAGATCCGCTACAGGGTTATGTAAATGGATGTATTTTTCTATAATCTATATTAAGTGGTATTAGTGTTAGTGTATTTATTTGATTCATATTTATATTAAGTGGTATTAGTGTTCGTGTATTTATTTGATTTATATTAAGTGGTATTAGTGTTCGTGTATTTATTGGATTTATATTAAGTGGTATTAGTGTTAGTGTATTTATTTGATTTATATTAAGTGGTATTAGTGTTCGTGTATTTATTTGATTCATATTTATATTAAGTGGTATTAGTGTTAGTGTATTTATTTGATTTATATTAAGTGGTATTAGTGTTGGTGTATTTATTTGATTTATATTAAGTGGTATTAGTGTTAGTGTATTTATTTGATTTATATTAAGTGGTATTAGTGTTAGTGTATTTATTTGATTTATATTAAGTGGTATTAGTGTTAGTGTATTTATTAGGTTTATATTTATATTAAGTGGTATTAGTGTTAGTGTATTTATTTGATTTATATTAAGTGGTATTAGTGTTAGTGTATTTATTTGATTTATATTTATATTAAGTGGTA
>NC_091558.1:4058910-4061410 GCF_042767895.1 Penaeus vannamei
AGATTAAAATAATTTCTGATAATTAGTGATTTTTTTCATTTCTGAGCAGCTAAACTATAAAAGAAAGGAGAGAGACAGAGAGAGAGAGAGACACACACACACACACACACACACACACACACACAGAGAGAGAGAGAGAGAGAGAGAGAGAGAGAGAGAGAGAGAGAGAGAGAGAGAGAGAGAGCGGGGATGATGGGGTTGGAGAGGAGGAGAGAGAGGGATGGAGTGTGGGAGGGAGGGAGGGAGAGAGAGAGAGAGAGAGAGAGAAGAGAGAGAGAGAGAGAGAGAGAGAGAGAGAGAGAGAGAGAGAGAGAGAGAGAGAGAGAGAGAGAGAGAGAGAGAGCGGGGATGATGGGGTTGGAGAGGAGGAGAGAGAGAGGGATGGAGTGTGGGAGGAGGGAAAGGGAGGGGGAGAGAGAGAGAGAGAGAGAGAGAGAGAGAGAGAGAGAGAGAGAGAGAGAGAGAGAGAGAGAGAGAGAGAGAGAGAGAGAGAGAGAGAGAGAAAGAGAGAGAGAGATGAGAGAGAGAGAGAGAGAGAGAGAGAGAGAGAGAGAGAGAGAGAGAGAGAGAGAGAGAGTGGGGAGATGGGGTTGGAGAGGAGGAGAGAGAGGGATGGAGTGGGAGGGAGGGAGGGAGGGGGAGAGAGAGAGAGAGAGAGAGAGAGAGAGAGAGAGAGAGAGAGAGAGAGAGAGAGAGAGAGAGAGAGAGAGAGAGAGAGAGAGAGAGAGAGAGAAAGAGAGAGAGAGCGAGAGAGAGAGAGAGAGAGAGAGAGAGAGAGAGAGAGAGAGAGAGAGAGAGAGAGAGAGAGAGAGAGAGAGAGAGAGAGAGGGAGAGAGAGAGAGGGGGGGGGGTTGAGGAGGGAGAGAGAGAGGGATGGAGTGGGGGAGGGAGGGAGAGGGAGAGAGAGAGAGAGAGACTACCGCATGCTCGATCTCTTTCTGTGTTTGTCTGTTTGTGTGTCTGTCTGTTTGTTTATATGTCTGTCCGTCTTTCTGTCTGTCACCCCCCCCCTTCTCTCCCTCCTTACACCCGTGCACGCATGTGTATATGTTGTGTGTATGTATGTTCGTGCGTGCGTATGGTTACGTACATCGATCACTATATATCTTCATCTACGTGGCCCTTCATTTACTGCCCACTTTAATACATTTGTCTCTGTGTATCTTTGATTCAATGCGATCTTTTTCTTTTCCTTTTTTTATTCTTTTTTACTCACCCTTCTACTTTTACTACTGGAAATAACCAATACGATCATCGCAAACCTTTCCACGAGATGAGACGAGAGAGGAGAGAGACGTAGGTACCGTGTAGCACGACATGGGTTGAAAAAAAAGGAAAAAAAAAAAAGAAGGGGGAGGGGGAGAAGCTGCAGGCTAAAAGTGGTGATTTTGAAAAGGGGGGGGAGGGGATGAGGGGGGGGGAGAGGGAGGGGGAGAGAGAGATGGGGAGAGGGAGAGAGAGGGGTAGGGAGAGAGAGAGAGGTGGGAGAGGAGAGAAAGGACGGGGATGAGGAAAGGTAGAGAGAGGGATGGGGATGGGGGAGAGTGGATAGAGAGACGGGGGGAGAATGGTGGATAGGGGTGGGGGGAGATGCGCGTGAGCAGAATCAGGATAGAGTACATATGCGCGTCTAGACTCGGGGTCAAGATAGAAGGGAACAGGGAGGCTGTGGAGGTTCTCTTGCTTCTCGGTCGCGTATCGAAAAATGAAATGTAGATGATCATGTAATGATATACGTTGCATAGGGTACAGGAGAGAGAGATTGAAAGAGAGAGAGAGAGTGAAAGAGAGAAAGAGAGAGAGAGAGAGAGAGAGAGAGAGAGAGAGAGAGAGAGAGAGAGAGAGAGAGAGAGAGAGAGAGAGAGAGAGAGAAAGAGAGAGAAAAAGAGACAGACAGACAGACAGAGACAGGGACAGAGAGGGAGAGACAGAGAGAGTGACAGAGAGACAGACAGAAAAGGCAGACAGAGATGAAAACACTGAAATAGCTACATATAACAAAAATGCTCATACCTGCTTGGAGACAGAAGATGACATTTCTCGACACAAACATTCCTACATATAGAGCAAAAAAGGGATAAGTTACGCTGGAAAGAAAGACCTAACGATAAAAGACAAGTCACGTGTCTTCAGGCTAGAGAGAGAGAGAGAGAGAGAGAGAGAGAGAGAGAGAGAGAGAGAGAGAGAGAGAGAGAGAGAGAGAGAGAGAGAGAGAGAGAGAGAGAGAGAGAGAGAATGAAAGAGAGAGAGAGACGAAAGAGAGAGAGAGAGAGAGAGAGAGAGAGAGAGAGAGAGAGAGAGAGAGAGAGAGAGAGAGAGAGAGAGAGAGAGAGAAAGAGAGACGGGGGGAGAGAGAATGAAGGAGAGAGAGAGAGAGAGACAGAGAGAGAGAGAGAGAGAGACAGAGAGAGAGAGAGAGAGAGAGAGAGAGAGAGAGAGAGAGAGAGAGAGAGAGAGAGAGAGAGAGTAGAGAGAGAGAGAGAGAGAGAGAGAGAGAGAG
>NC_091558.1:4076410-4078910 GCF_042767895.1 Penaeus vannamei
GGTGGAGTGGGAGAGGGAGAAGGGTGGGAAGGGTGGTGGAGGGAGGGGAAGGGGGGAAAGAGGTGGGGGAGTGGGGAGAGGGAGAGGGAAGGAGGTGGACTGGGGAGTGGGTGGAGTGGGAGGAGGGGAAGAAGTGGGTGGAGTGGGAGGGGGGAAGGGGTGAGTGGGAGGGGGAAGGGGGAAGGGTGGAGGGAGGGGGGAAGGGGGAAGTGGAGTGGAGGGTGAGGAGGAAGGGGAAAAGGGGGTGGAGGTGGGAGGGGGGAAGGGAGTGGAGTGGGAGAGGGGGAAGGGGGAAGGGGGTGGAGTGGGAAAGGGATGGTGGAAGGAGGTGGAGTGGGAGAGGGAAGGGAATTAGGTGGGAGAGGGGGAAGGGGGTAGAGTGGGAGTAGGAGAGGGAGGGGTTGGAGTGGGAGTGGGAGGGGGAAGGGGGAAAGGGGGTGGACTGGGTTGGGGAAGGGAGTGGAGGTGGAGTGGGAGGGGGGAAGGGAGAAGGGGAGGGGGTGTGGAGGTGGGAGAGGGGGGAACGGGGTAGAGTGGGAGGGGGAAGGGGGTGGAGTGGGAGAGGGAAGGGGGGTGGGTGGGGGGAAGGGGAGGGGGTGTGGAGTGGGAGAGGGGGAAGGGGAGGGAGTGGGAGGTGGAGGGGGTGGAGTGGGGAGAGGAAGGGGTGGAGTGGGAGAGGAAAGAGGTGGAGTGGGAGAGGGAAGGGGGAAATTGGAATGGGAGAGGGAAGGGAGAGGTGGAGTGTGGTGGTAGGGGGGAAGGGGGAAGGAGGTGGAGGGAGTGGGAGGAAAGTGGGTGGAGTGTGAGGAGGGGGGAAGGGGGTGGAGTGGGAGAGGGGAAGGAGGAAGGGTGGGAGAGGAGAAAGGGGGTGGAGTGGGAGGAGGGGGACGGGGTGGAGTGGGAGGGGGAAGGGGATGGAGTGGGAGGAGAGGAAGGGGGTGGAGTGGGAGGGGAAGGGGGGGGGAGGGAGGGGGAAGGTGGAAGGAGGTGGGTGGAAGGAGTGAAGAGGGTGGAGGAGGGGTAAGGGGGTAGGGGTGGAGTGGGAGGAGGAGGAGGAGTAGGAGAGGGGAAGGGAAATGGGGGTGGAGTGGGAGAGGGGGAAAAGAGGGGAAAAAGGGAGGTGGGAGGGGAGTGGGAGAGGAGAGGGAAGAGAAAGAAAGGGGTGGGAGTGGAGGGGAGGGGGTGGCAGTAGGAGAAGGGGAAGGGGAAGGGGTGGAGTGGGAGAGGGGGAAGGGGAAAGGGGGTGAAGTGGAGTGAGAGGGGGAAGAGGAAAAAGGGGGGTGGAGTGGGAGTGGGAGAGGGGGAAGGAGAAAGGGGGTGGAGTGGGAGGAGTGTGGGAGGAGGGGGTGGAGGTGGGAGGGAGAGGGAAAGGGAATGGGGGTGGAGTGGGAGGAAGGATAAGGGGAAGGGGGTGGAGTGGGAGAGGGGGAAAGGGGAAAGGGGAGGGGGTGGAGTGGGAGGGGAAGAGAGGGGGGTGAAGTGGGAGGGGGAAGGGGAAGGGAGTGGAGTGGGAGGGGGAAGGGGGAAGTGGAAGGGGGTGGAGTGGGGAGGAGGAAGAGAGTGGAGTGGGAGGGGGAAGGGAGTGGAGTGGGAGAGAGGAAGGGGGAAGGGAGTGGGAGGTGGAGTGGAGGAGAGGGTGGGGGTGGGGTGGGAGGAGGTGGTGGAAGGGGGTGGAGTGGGAGGGAGGAAGGAGCTTGGTGGAGTGGGAGAGGGAAGGGGGTGGAGTGGGAGGAGGAAGAGGGTGGAGTGGGAGAGGGAAGGGGGTGGAGTGGGAGGAGGAAGAGGGTGGAGTGGGAGAGGGGGAAGGGGAAGGGGGTGGAGTGGGAGAGGGAAGGGGGTGGCAGGATTGAGATTGGAAGAGGGGGGTTGATGGATCACGGTCGTGTTGTGTTAAGGGGTTGAAAGGGCGCGCGAGGTGGTGCTGGAAGGGCGAAGGGCTCCTTGGGTTTGTGTGTTTGTCGCTCGTTATTTTCTCTGTGTCTTCTGTGTTTTAACTCTCTCTCTCTCTGGTTGTCTGTTTGTCTTTATCTTTCTGCCTTTCTCTGTATTAACTCTCATTTTCTGACTGTCTGTCTGTCTCTGTCTGTCTGTCTGTCTCTGTCTGTCTGTCTGTCTCTGTCTGTCTGTCTGTCTCTGTCTGTCTGTCTGTCTGTCTGCCTGCCTCTCTCTCTCTCTCTCTCTCTCTCTCTCTCTCTGTCTGTCTTTCTGTCTGTCTGTCTGTCTCTCTCTCTCTCCCTCTCTCTCTCTCTCCCTCTCTCTCTCTCTCCCTCTCTCTCTCTCCCCCCCTCTCTCTCTATCTATCTATCTATCTATCTCTCTCTCATTCTCTCTCTGTCTTTCATTTTCGACAACCCACACACTGGAATACTGAAAATAATAGAAACTACAACTAAACCAACAAATACATAGACGAGCATACATTTACATATAGACTTACAGACGTATTGGAGATATAACGAGAGACTGGACTTTCCTCTGTGTAGAATGTGCGTGGGTGTAT
>NC_091558.1:4083910-4087732 GCF_042767895.1 Penaeus vannamei
TTCCTAAGAGAGAGAGATTCCTAAGAGAGAGAGATTCCTAAGAGAGAGAGATTCCTAAGAGAGAGAGATTCCTAAGAGAGAGAGATTCCTAAGAGAGAGAGATTCCTAAGAGAGAGAGATTCCTAAGAGAGAGAGATTCCTAAGAGAGAGAGATTCCTAAGAGAGAGAGATTCCTAAGAGAGAGAGATTCCTAAGAGAGAGAGATTCCTAAGAGAGAGAGATTCCTAAGAGAGAGAGATTCCTAAGAGAGAGAGATTCCTAAGAGAGAGAGATTCCTAAGAGAGAGAGATTCCTAAGAGAGAGAGATTCCTAAGAGAGAGAGATTCCTAAGAGAGAGAGATTCCTAAGAGAGAGAGATTCCTAAGAGAGAGAGATTCCTAAGAGAGAGAGATTCCTAAGAGAGAGAGATTCCTAAGAGAGAGAGATTCCTAAGAGAGAGAGATTCCTAAGAGAGAGAGATTCCTAAGAGAGAGAGATTCCTAAGAGAGAGAGATTCCTAAGAGAGAGAGATTCCTAAGAGAGAGAGATTCCTAAGAGAGAGAGAGATTCCTAAGAGAGAGAGATTCCTAAGAGAGAGAGATTCCTAAGAGAGAGAGATTCCTAAGAGAGAGAGATTCCTAAGAGAGAGAGATTCCTAAGAGAGAGAGATTCCTAAGAGAGAGAGATTCCTAAGAGAGAGAGATTCCTAAGAGAGAGAGATTCCTAAGAGAGAGAGATTCCTAAGAGAGAGAGAGATTCCTAAGAGAGAGAGATTCCTAAGAGAGAGAGATTCCTAAGAGAGAGAGATTCCTAAGAGAGAGAGATTCCTAAGAGAGAGAGATTCCTAAGAGAGAGAGATTCCTAAGAGAGAGAGATTCCTAAGAGAGAGAGAGATTCCTAAGAGAGAGAGAGAGATTCCTAAGAGAGAGAGATTCCTAAGAGAGAGAGATTCCTAAGAGAGAGAGATTCCTAAGAGAGAGAGAGATTCCTAAGAGAGAGAGATTCCTAAGAGAGAGAGATTCCTAAGAGAGAGAGATTCCTATGAGAGATAGATTCCTAAGAGAGAGAGATTCCTAAGAGAGAGAGATTCCTAAGAGAGAGAGATTCCTAAGAGAGAGAGATTCCTAAGAGAGAGAGATTCCTAAGAGAGAGAGATTCCTAAGAGAGAGAGATTCCTATGAGAGAGAGATTCCTAAGAGAGAGAGATTCCTAAGAGAGAGAGATTCCTAAGAGAGAGAGAGATTCCTAAGAGAGAGAGATTCCTAAGAGAGAGAGATTCCTAAGAGAGAGAGAGATTCCTAAGAGAGAGAGATTCCTAAGAGAGAGAGATTCCTAAGAGAGAGAGATTCCTAAGAGAGAGAGATTCCTAAGAGAGAGAGATTCCTAAGAGAGAGAGATTCCTAAGAGAGAGAGATTCCTAAGAGAGAGAGATTCCTAAGAGAGAGAGATTCCTAAGAGACAGAGATTCCTAAGAGAGAGAGAGATTCCTAAGAGAGAGAGATTCCTAAGAGAGAGAGATTCCTAAGAGAGAGAGATTCCTAAGAGAGAGAGATTCCTAAGAGAGAGAGATTCCTAAGAGAGAGAGATTCCTAAGAGAGAGAGATTCCTAAGAGAGAGAGAGATTCCTAAGAGAGAGAGATTCCTAAGAGAGAGAGATTCCTAAGAGAGAGAGATTCCTAAGAGAGAGAGATTCCTAAGAGAGAGAGATTCCTAAGAGAGAGAGATTCCTAAGAGAGAGAGATTCCTAAGAGAGAGAGATTCCTAAGAGAGAGAGATTCCTAAGAGAGAGAGATTCCTAAGAGAGAGAGATTCCTAAGAGAGAGAGATTCCTAAGAGAGAGAGATTCCTAAGAGAGAGAGATTCCTAAGAGAGAGAGATTCCTAAGAGAGAGAGATTCCTAAGAGAGAGAGATTCCTAAGAGAGAGAGATTCCTAAGAGAGAGAGATTCCTAAGAGAGAGAGATTCCTAAGAGAGAGAGAGATTCCTAAGAGAGAGAGATTCCTAAGAGAGAGAGATTCCTAAGAGAGAGAGATTCCTAAGAGAGAGAGATTCCTAAGAGAGAGAGAGATTCCTAAGAGAGAGAGATTCCTAAGAGAGAGAGATTCCTAAGAGAGAGAGATTCCTAAGAGAGAGAGATTCCTAAGAGAGAGAGATTCCTAAGAGAGAGAGATTCCTAAGAGAGAGAGATTCCTAAGAGAGAGAGATTCCTAAGAGAGAGAGATTCCTAAGAGAGAGAGATTCCTAAGAGAGAGAGATTCCTAAGAGAGAGAGATTCCTAAGAGAGAGAGATTCCTAAGAGAGAGAGATTCCTAAGAGAGAGAGATTCCTAAGAGAGAGAGATTCCTAAGAGAGAGAGAGATTCCTAAGAGAGAGAGATTCCTAAGAGAGAGAGATTCCTAAGAGAGAGAGATTCCTAAGAGAGAGAGATTCCTAAGAGAGAGAGATTCCTAAGAGAGAGAGATTCCTATGAGAGAGAGATTCCTAAGAGAGAGAGAGATTCCTAAGAGAGAGAGATTCCTAAGAGAGAGAGATTCCTAAGAGAGAGAGATTCCTAAGAGAGAGAGATTCCTAAGAGAGAGAGAGATTCCTAAGAGAGAGAGATTCCTAAGAGAGAGAGATTCCTAAGAGAGAGAGAGATTCCTAAGAGAGAGAGATTCCTAAGAGAGAGAGATTCCTAAGAGAGAGAGATTCCTAAGAGAGAGAGATTCCTAAGAGAGAGAGAGATTCCTAAGAGAGAGAGATTCCTAAGAGAGAGAGATTCCTAAGAGAGAGAGATTCCTAAGAAGGAAAAAAAAGAAAAAAGAAAAAATCTCGGGCCTCTCGCAGCCCCATCGAGGCCCAGAGACCGCGGGGATAAAATACAGAGCCAAGAGACACAAACAATTGACGCTCGTAAGTGGCAAGCTCTTCTTTGTACGACATTTTTTTTTCTTTCCTTTTATTAACTTTTCTTTTCTCTTCTCCTCTTTTTTTGTATCTTTTCTTTTCTTTTTTGTCTCTTTTGAAAAAAATTATGACGTGGAGAGGGGTGTAAGTTACGAGGGAGGGGGGGGGAGGGGGAGGAGGAGGAGAGGTTAAAAAAAGGAAAAAAGAAAGAAAAAATCTAAAAAAGGAAAAAAGAAAGGAAGAAAAATCTCCCCGAGAAAAATAGAGAAGAAAGAAAAAAATCTCCCCTAAAAAGGAAAAAAGGGAAGAAAAAATCTCCTCAAAAGAAAAAGAATAAATAAAAATGAAAGAAAAAATCTCGCCTAAAAATAGGAAAACAGAAAGAAAAAAAATCCCTAAAAAAAAAAATCGACCCTAAAAAACGAAAACAAAAATAAATTGAAAAAAAAAAGAAAAAAATCTCCAATAAAAAAGAAAAAAATAAAAATCTTGCCTAAAAAAGAAAAAAATCCCTAAAAAAGGAAAAAAATAAAAAAAGAAAAAGAGAGAAAAAAATCTCCCTAATAAAGAAAAAAAAGAAAAAAAGTCCCTTAAAGAAAGTAAAAAAAAGAAAGAAAAAGGAAAAAAGAAGAAAGAAATCCCTAAAAAAGGGGAAAAAGAGAAAAAAAATCCCCCAAAAAAGAACAAAATAAATCTCCCCTAAAAAAAATGAAAATAGAATAAACCTCCGATAAAAAGGGGGGAAAAAGAAAGAAAAAGTCCCCTAAAAAGGGAAAAAAACAAAAAAATCTCTCCTAAAAAGGAAAAAAGAAGAAAATAGATCCCTATAAAGAGGGAAAAAGGAAAAAATCCCCTAAAAAAGGAAAAAATCTCCACAAAAAAAATATAAAAGAAAGAAAATCCCTAAAAAAGGAAAAAGAAAACAAATCCCTAAAAAAAGGGGAAAAATCTCCCTTA
>NC_091558.1:4138232-4153232 GCF_042767895.1 Penaeus vannamei
GAACATTCGTTTTAAGCTATCTTAGAACATTCGTTTTAAGCTAATATCTTAGAACATTCGTTTTAAGCTAATATCTTAGAACATTCGTTTTAAGCTATCTTAGAACATTCGTTTTAAGCTAATATCTTAGAACATTCGTTTTAAGCTAAGATCTTAGAACATTCGTTTTAAGCTAATATCTTAGAACATTCGTTTTAATCTATCTTAGAACATTCGTTTTAAGCTAATATCTTAGAACATTCGTTTTAAGCTAATATCTTAGAACATTCGTTTTAAGCTAAGATCTTAGAACATTCGTTTTAAGCTAATATCTTAGAACATTCGTTTTAAGCTAATATCTTAGAACATTCGTTTCAAGCTAATATCTTAGAACATTCGTTTTAAGCTAATATCTTAGAACACTCGTTTTAAGCTAATATCTTAGAACATTCGTTTTAATCTATCTTAGAACATTCGTTTTAAGCTAATATCTTAGAACATTCGTTTTAAGCTAATATCTTAGAACATTCGTTTTAAGCTAATATCTTAGAACATTCGTTTTAAGCTAATATCTTAGAACATTCGTCTTAAGCTAATATCTTAGAACATTCGTTTTAAGCTAATATCTTAGAACATTCGTCTTAAGCTAATATCTTAGAACATTCGTTTTAAGCTAAGATCTTAGAACACTCGTTTTAAGCTAATATCTTAGAACATTCGTTTTAATCTATCTTAGAACATTCGTTTTAAGCTAATATCTTAGAACATTCGTTTTAATCTATCTTAGAACATTCGTTTTAAGCTAATATCTTAGAACATTCGTTTTAAGCTAATATCTTAGAACATTCGTTTTAAGCTAATATCTTAGAACATTCGTTTTAAGCTAATATCTTAGAACATTCGTTTTAAGCTAATATCTTAGAACATTCGTTTTAAGCTAATATCTTAGAACATTCGTTTTAAGCTAATATCTTAGAACATTCGTTTTAAGCTAAGATCTTAGAACACTCGTTTTAAGCTAATATCTTAGAACATTCGTTTTAAGCTAAGATCTTAGGACATTCGTTTTAAGCTAATATCTTAGAACACTCGTTTTAAGCTAATATCTTAGAACATTCGTTTTAAGCTAATATCTTAGAACATTCGTTTTAAGCTAATATCTTAGAACATTCGTTTTAAGCTATCTTAGAACATTCGTTTTAAGCTAATATCTTAGAACACTCGTTTTAAGCTAATATCTTAGAACATTCGTTTTAAGCTAATATCTTAGAACATTCGTTTTATGCTAATATCTTAGAACATTCGTTTTAAGCTAATATCTCAGAACATTCGTTTTAAGCTAATATCTTAGAACATTCGTTTTAAGCTAATATCTTAGAACATTCGTTTTAAGCTATCTTAGAACATTCGTTTTAAGCTAATATCTTAGAACATTCGTTTTAAGCTAAGATCTTAGAACATTCGTTTTAAGCTAATAATTTAGATCATTCGTTTTAAGCTAAGATCTTAGAACATTCGTTTTAAGCTAATATCTCAGAACATTTGTTTTAAGCTAATATCTTAGAACATTCGTTTTAAACTAAGATCTTAGAACATTCGTTTTAAGCTAATAATTTAGATCATTCGTTTTAAGCTAAGATCTTAGAACATTCGTTTTAAGCTAATATCTCAGAACATTTGTTTTAAGCTAATATCTTAGAACATTCGTTTTAAGCTAAGATCTTAGAACATTCGTTTTAAGCTAATATCTCAGAACATTTGTTTTAAGCTAAGATCTTAGAACATTTGTTTTAAGCTATCTTAGAATATTCGTTTTAAGCTAATATCTTAGAACATTCGTTTTAAGCTAAGATCTTAGAACATTCCTTTTAAGCTAATATCTTAGAACACTCGTTTTAAGCTAATATCTTAGAACACTCGTTTTAAGCTAATATCTTAGAACATTCGTCTTAAGCTAATATCTTAGAACATTCGTTTTAAGCTAATATCTTAGAACATTCGTTTTGAGCTAATATCTTAGAACATTCCTTTTAATCTATCTTAGAACATTCGTTTTGAGCTAAGATCTTAGAACATTCGTTTTAAGCTAATATCTTAGAACATTCGTTTTAAGCTAATATCTTAGAACATTCGTTTTAAGCTAATATCTTAGAACATTCGTTTTAAGCTAATATCTCAGAACATTCGTTTTGAGCTAATATCTTAGAACATTCGTTTTAAGCTAATATCTTAGGACATTCGTTTTAAGCTAATATCTTAGAACATTCGTTTTAAGCTAATATCTTAGAACATTCGTTTTAAGCTAAGATCTTAGAACATTCGTTTTAAGCTAATAATTTAGATCATTCGTTTTAAGCTAAGATCTTAGAACATTCGTTTTAAGCTAATATCTCAGAACATTTGTTTTAAGCTAAGATCTTAGAACATTTGTTTTAAGCTATCTTAGAATATTCGTTTTAAGCTAATATCTTAGAACATTCGTTTTAAGCTAAGATCTTAGAACATTCCTTTTAAGCTAATATCTTAGAACACTCGTTTTAAGCTAATATCTTAGAACACTCGTTTTAAGCTAATATCTTAGAACATTCGTCTTAAGCTAATATCTTAGAACATTCGTTTTAAGCTAATATCTTAGAACATTCGTTTTGAGCTAATATCTTAGAACATTCCTTTTAATCTATCTTAGAACATTCGTTTTGAGCTAAGATCTTAGAACATTCGTTTTAAGCTAATATCTTAGAACATTCGTTTTAAGCTAATATCTTAGGACATTCGTTTTAAGCTAATATCTCAGAACATTCGTTTTAAGCTAATATCTTAGAACATTCGTTTTAAGCTAAGATCTTAGAACATTCGTTTTAAGCTAATATCTTAGAACATTCGTTTTAAGCTAATATCTTAGAACATTCGTCTTAAGCTAATATCTTAGAACATTCGTTTCAAGCTAATATCTTAGAACATTCGTTTTAAGCTAATATCTTAGAACATTCGTTTTAAGCTATCTTAGAACATTCGGTTTAAGCTAATATCTTAGAACATTCGTTTTAAGCTAATATCTTAGAACATTCGTTTTAAGCTAATATCTTAGAACATTCGTTTTAAGCTAATATCTTAGAACATTCGTTTTAAGCTAATATCTTAGAACATTCGTTTTAAGCTAATATCTCAGAACATTCGTCTTAAGCTAATATCTTAGAACATTCGTTTTAAGCTAATATCTCAGAACATTCGTCTTAAGCTAATATCTTAGAACATTCGTTTTAAGCTAATATCTTAGAACATTCGTTTTAAGCTAATATCTTAGAACATTCGTTTTAAGCTAATATCTTAGAACATTCGTTTTAAGCTAAGATCTCAGAACATTCGTTTTAAGCTAATATCTTAGAACATTCGTTTTAAGCTAAGATCTTAGAACATTCGTTTTAAGCTAAGATCTTAGAACATTCGTTTTAAGCTAATATCTCAGAACATTCGTTTTAAGCTAATATCTTAGAACATTCGTTTTAAGCTATCTTAGAACATTCGTTTTAAGCTAATATCTTAGAACATTCGTTTTAAGCTATCTTAGAACATTCGTTTTAAGCTAATATCTTAGAACATTCGTTTTAAGCTATCTTAGAACATTCGTTTTAAGCTAAGATCTTAGAACATTCGTTTTAAGCTAAGATCTTAGAACATTCGTTTTAAGCTAATATCTTAGAACATTCGTCTTAAGCTAATATCTCAGAACATTCGTTTTAAGCTAATATCTTAGAACATTCGTTTTAAGCTAATATCTCAGAACATTCGTTTTAAGCTAATATCTTAGAACATTCGTTTTAAGCTAATATCTTAGGACATTCGTTTTAAGCTAATATCTTAGGACATTCGTTTTAAGCTAATATCTTAGAACATTCGTTTTAAGCTAATATCTTAGAACATTCGTTTTAAGCTAATATCTTAGAACATTCGTTTTAAGCTAATATCTTAGAACATTCGTTTTAAGCTAATATCTTAGGACATTCGTTTTAAGCTAATATCTCAGAACATTCGTTTTAAGCTAATATCTTAGAACATTCGTTTTAAGCTAATATCTTAGAACATTCGTTTTAAGCTAATATCTTAGGACATTCGTTTTAAGCTAATATCTCAGAACATTCGTTTTAAGCTAATATCTTAGAACATTCGTTTTAAGCTAATATCTTAGAACATTCGTTTTAAGCTAATATCTTAGAACATTCGTTTTAAGCTAATATCTTAGGACATTCGTTTTAAGCTAATATCTTAGGACATTCGTTTTAAGCTAATATCTTAGGACATTCGTTTTAAGCTAATATCTTAGGACATTCGTTTTAAGCTAATATCTTAGAACATTCGTTTTAAGCTAATATCTTAGAACATTCGTTTTAAGCTAATATCTTAGAACATTCGTTTTAAGCTAATATCTTAGGACATTCGTTTTAAGCTAATATCTCAGAACATTCGTTTTAAGCTAATATCTTAGAACATTCGTTTTAAGCTAATATCTTAGGACATTCGTTTTAAGCTAATATCTTAGGACATTCGTTTTAAGCTAATATCTCAGAACATTCGTTTTAAGCTAATATCTTAGGACATTCGTTTTAAGCTAATATCTTAGGACATTCGTTTTAAGCTAATATCTCAGAACATTCGTTTTAAGCTAATATCTTAGGACATTCGTTTTAAGCTAATATCTCAGAACATTCGTTTTAAGCTAATATCTTAGAACATTCGTTTTAAGCTAATATCTTAGGACATTCGTTTTAAGCTAATATCTTAGAACATTCGTTTTAAGCTAATATCTTAGGACATTCGTTTTAAGCTAATATCTTAGGACATTCGTTTTAAGCTAATATCTCAGAACATTCGTTTTAAGCTAATATCTTAGGACATTCGTTTTAAGCTAATATCTTAGGACATTCGTTTTAAGCTAATATCTTAGGACATTCGTTTTAAGCTAATATCTCAGAACATTCGTTTTAAGCTAATATCTTAGAACATTCGTTTTAAGCTAAGATCTTAGAACATTCGTTTTAAGCTAAGATCTTAGGACATTCGTTTTAAGCTAATATCTTAGGACATTCGTTTTAAGCTAATATCTTAGGACATTCGTTTTAAGCTAATATCTCAGAACATTCGTTTTAAGCTAATATCTTAGAACATTCGTTTTAAGCTAATATCTCAGAACATTCCTTTTAAGCTAAGATCTTAGAACATTCGTTTTAAGCTAATATCTTAGGACATTCGTTTTAAGCTAATATCTTTGAACATTCGTTTTAAGCTAATATCTTTGAACATTCGTTTTAAGCTAATATCTTAGAACATTCGTTTTAAGCTAATATCTTAGAACACTCGTTTTAAGCTAATATCTTAGAACATTCGTTTTAAGCTAATATCTTAGAACATTCGTTTTAAGCTAATATCTCAGAACATTCGTTTTAAGCTAATATCTTAGAACATTCGTTTTAAGCTAATATCTTAGAACATTCGTTTTAAGCTAATATCTTAGAACACTCGTTTTAAGCTAATATCTTAGAACATTCCTTTTAAGCTAATATCTTAGAACAGTCGTTTTAATCTAATATCTTAGAACATTCGTTTTAAGCTAATATCTTAGAACATTCGTTTTGAGCTAATATCTTAGAACATTCGTTTTAAGCTAAGATCTTAGAACATTCGTTTTAAGCTAAGATCTTAGAACATTCGTTTTAAGCTAATATCTCAGAACATTCGTTTTAAGCTAATATCTTTGAACATTCGTTTTAAGCTAATATCTTAGAACATTCGTTTTAAGCTAATATCTTAGAACATTCGTTTTAAGCTAATATCTCAGAACATTCGTTTTAAGCTAATATCTTTGAACATTCGTTTTGAGCTAATATCTTAGAACATTCGTTTTAAGCTAATATCTTAGAACATTCGTTTTAAGCTAAGATCTTAGAACATTCGTTTTAAGCTATCTTAGAACATTCGTTTTAAGCTATCTTAGAACATTCGTTTTAAGCCAAGATCTTAGAACATTCGTTTTAAGCTAATATCTTAGAACATTCGTTTTAAGCTAAGATCTTAGAACATTCGTTTTAAGCTAATAATTTAGAACACTCGTTTTAAGCTAATATCTTAGGACATTCGTTTCAAGCTAATATCTTAGAACATTCGTTTTAAGCTAATATCTTAGAACATTCGTTTCAAGCTAATATCTTAGAACATTCGTTTTAAGCTAATATCTTAGAACATTCGTTTTAAGCTAAGATCTTAGAACATTCGTTTTAAGCTAATATCTTAGAACATTCGTTTTAAGCTAATATCTTAGAACATTCGTTTTAAGCTAATAACTTAGAACATTCGTTTTAAGCTAAGATCTTAGAACATTCGTTTTAAGCTAAGATCTTAGGACATTCGTTTTAAGCTAATATCTTAGGACATTCGTTTTAAGCTAATATCTTAGAACATTCGTTTTAAGCTATCTTAGAACATTCCTTTTAAGCTATCTTAGAACATTCGTTTTAAGCTAATATCTCAGAACATTCGTCTTAAGCTAATATCTTAGAACATTCGTTTTAAGCTAATATCTTAGAACATTCGTTTTAAGCTATCTTAGAACATTCGTTTTAAGCTAATATCTCAGAACATTCGTCTTAAGCTAATATCTTAGAACATTCGTTTTAAGCTAATATCTTAGAACATTCGTTTTAAGCTAATATCTTAGAACATTCGTTTTAAGCTAATAATTTACATCATTCATTTTAAGCTAATATCTTAGAACATTCGTTTTAAGCTAATATCTTAGAACATTCGTTTTAAGCTAATAATTTAGAACATTCGTTTTAAGCTAATAATTTAGATCATTCATTTTAAGCTAATATCTTAGAACATTCGTTTTAAGCTAATATCTTAGAACATTCGTTTTAAGCTAATATCTTAGAACATTCGTTTTAAGCTAATATCTTAGAACATTCGTTTTAAGCTAATAATTTAGAACATTCGTTTTAAGCTAATAATTTAGAACATTCGTTTTAAGCTAAGATCTTAGAACATTCGTTTTAAGCTAAGATCTTAGAACATTCGTTTTAAGCTAATAATTTAGAACATTCGTTTTAAGCTAATAATTTAGATCATTCATTTTAAGCTAATATCTTAGAACATTCGTTTTAAGCTAATATCTTAGAACATTCGTTTTAAGCTAATATCTGAGAACATTCGTTTTAAACTAATATCTTAGAACATTCGTTTTAAGCGAATATCTTAGAACATTCGTTTTAAGCTAATATCTTAGAACATTCGTTTTAAGCTATCTTAGAACATTCGTTTTAAGCTAATATCTTAGAACATTCGTCTTAAGCTAATATCTTAGAACACTCGTTTTAAGCTAATATCTCAGAACATTCGTTTTAAGCTAATATCTTAGGACCTTCGTTTTAAGCTAATATCTTAGAACATTCGTTTTAAGCTAATATCTTAGAACATTCGTTTTAAGCTAATATCTTAGAACATTCGTTTTAAGCTAAGATCTTAGAACATTCGTTTTAAGCTAATATCTTAGAACATTCGTTTTAAGCTAATATCTTAGAACATTCGTTTTAAGCTAATATCTTAGGACCTTCGTTTTAAGCTAATATCTTAGAACATTCGTTTTAAGCTAATATCTTAGAACATTCGTTTTAAGCTAATATCTTAGAACATTCGTTTTAAGCTAATATCTTAGAACATTCGTTTTAAGCTAATATCTCAGAACATTCGTTTTAAGCTATCTTAGAACATTCGTTTTAAGCTAATATCTTAGAACATTCGTTTTAAGCTAATATCTTAGAACATTCGTTTTAAGCTGATATCTTAGAACATTCGTTTTAAGCTAATATCTTAGAACATACGTTTTAAGCTAATATCTCAGAACATTCGTTTTAAGCTAATATCTTAGAACATTCGTTTTGAGCTAATATCTTAGAACATTCGTTTTAAGCCAATATCTTAGAACATTCGTTTTAAGCTAATATCTTAGAACATTCGTTTTAAGCTAATATCTTAGAACATTCGTTTTAAGCTGATATCTTAGAACATTCGTTTTAAGCTAATATCTTAGAACATACGTTTTAAGCTAATATCTCAGAACATTCGTTTTAAGCTAATATCTTAGAACATTCGTTTCAAGCTAATAGCTTAGAACATTCGTTTTAAGCTAATATCTCAGAACATTCGTTTTAAGCCAATATCTTAGAACATTCGTTTTAAGCTAATATCTTAGAACATTCGTTTCAAGCTAATAGCTTAGAACATTCGTTTTAAGCTAATATCTTAGAACATTCGTTTTAAGCCAATATCTTAGAACATTCGTTTTAAGCTATCTTAGAACATTCGTTTTAAGCTAATATCTTAGAACATTCGTTTTAAGCCAATATCTTAGAACATTCGTTTTAAGCTAATATCTCAGAACATTCGTTTTAAGCTAATATCTTAGAACATTCGTTTTAAGCTAATATCTCAGAACATTCGTTTTAAGCTGATATCTTAGAACATTCGTTTTAAGCTAATATCTTAGAACATTCGTTTTAAGCTAATATCTCAGAACATTCGTTTTAAGCTAATGTCTTAGAACATTCGTTTTAAGCTAATATCTTAGAACATTCGTTTTAAGCTAATATCTTAGAACATTCGTTTTAAGCTAATATCTTAGAACATTCGTTTTAAGCTAATATCTTAGAACATTCGTTTTAAGCTAAGATCTTAGAACATTCGTTTTAAGCTGATATCTTAGAACATTCGTTTTAAGCTAATATCTTAGAACATTCGTTTTAAGCTGATATCTTAGAACATTCGTTTTAAGCTATCTTAGAACATTCGTTTTAAGCTAATATCTTAGAACATTCGTTTTAAGCTAATATCTTAGAACATTCGTTTTAAGCTGATATCTTAGAACATTCGTTTTAAGCTAATATCTTAGAACATTCGTTTTAAGCTAATATCTTAGAACATTCGTTTTAAGCTATCTTAGAACATTCGTTTTAAGCTAATATCTTAGAACATTCGTTTTAAGCCAATATCTTAGAACATTCGTTTTAAGCCAATATCTTAGAACATTCGTTTTAAGCTAATATCTTAGAACATTCGTTTTAAGCTAATAACTTAGAACATTCGTTTTAAGCTAATATCTTAGAACATTCGTTTTAATCTATCTTAGAACATTCGTTTTAAGCTAAGATCTTAGAACATTCGTTTTAAGCTAATATCTTAGAACATTCGTTTTAAGCTAATATCTTAGAACATTCGTTTTAAGCTAAGATCTTAGAACATTCGTTTTAAGCTAAGATCTTAGAACATTCGTTTTAAGCTAATGTCTTAGAACATTCGTTTTAAGCTAATATCTTAGAACATTCGTTTTAAGCTAATATCTTAGAACATTCGTTTTAAGCTAATATCTTAGAACATTCGTTTTAAGCTAATATCTTAGAACATTCGTTTTAAGCTAATATCTTGGAACATTCGTTTTAAGCTAAGATCTCAGAACATTCGTTTTAAGCTAATATCTTAGAACATTCGTTTTAAGCTAATATCTTAGAACATTCGTTTTAAGCTAATATCTTAGAACATTCGTTTTAAGCTAATATCTTAGAACATTCGTTTTAATCTATCTCAGAACATTCGTTTTAAGCTAATATCTTAGAACATTCGTTTTAAGCTAATATCTTAGAACATTCGTTTTAAGCTAAGATCTTGGAACATTCGTTTTAAGCTATCTTAGAACATTCGTTTTAAGCTATCTTAGAACACTCGGTTTAAGCTAATATCTTAGAACATTCATATATATATACAATATACGTTAACAATGCTCGTGTGATTCCCGAGACCTCACTCCGATAGCGCCATGTTTGTTTACATCGGCAATGTCTGCTGCCTCAGTGATGTTATGGGGTCGATTTTCATGTGGAAAGCTCATTCGGACACCCCAAAATCGACAGAAAATGTGATAGTGTGAAAGGGCCTTAAGACTCCGCGTATTCCCAAAAGGTCAGAGGGAATGAACTTGCTTGAATGAATGGGTTTTGAACGAAGGATTAATATTTCTTCACGCCCTTGCATGCATTCACTCATTCGCTTAATCATTCACTCACTCGGGAATTATACATCATGCTGTCATTCATAATTTTAGGAAGCCTCATTTTCTTGTCTTCTATGACGAGGCGACAGATTTTCTTTTAGATGGAGAGTGAAGAAGAGAGTGATGATGTGGAGTGAAGAAGAAAAGAAAAGAAATAGAGAAAAAGAGAGGAAGAGAGACAGAGAGAGGGAGGGAAGGGAGAAGAGGGAGAGAAAGAGAGAGTTTGAGAAATAGAGAGAGGGAAAGAGACAGAGAGAGAGGGGAGGGGGAAGATGGAGAAAGAGAGAAAGGGAGAGGGAGAAGAATAGAAAGAGGGAGAAGAGGGAGAGAAAGAGAGAGATTGAGAAATAGAGAGAGGGAGAGACACACACACACAGAGGGGGAGGGGGAAGATGGAGAAAGAGAGGAGAGAAATAGAGAGAGGGAGAAAAGGGAGAGAGAGGGGGAAAGATAAAGGATCTTTGTGTCTTTGACCTTTGAGTCGGACAAACGCAATATTTTATAGATAGACTTCTATTATTCATAATTATGATAATTTCAATGATAATAATGATAATGATGGTAAAAAAAATAATAATAATGACAATGATAATAATAATAATGATAATAATAGTAAAAGTCATAAAAATAATGACAATGATAATAATGATCATGATAATATCATAATGATAATGTCAACACTAATAAAGATAACAAGGATAATAATGATAGTAATAATGGTAACGATCATATTAATAATAGTAATAATAACAATGATGATAATAATAATAATAATAATGATAATAATAATAATAATAATAATAATAATAATAATAATAATAATAATAATAATAATAATAATAACAAAACAACAACAACTAAAACAAGCAACAACAATAATACTAATAATGATGATTATGACAATGAAAATATTGATAATGATATTAATTATTATGATAATAATGATGGTGATGATAATCATGACAATAATGATAATAATAATAGTATTAATAATAATAATGATAATAATGATAATAAAATTAATGATAATAATAATGTTAATGATATTAATTATAACAACAATTATGATTATTATTATAATGACAATAATGATGATAGTACTTACAATAATAACAATGCCAATAATAAAAGTAACAAAAAGAAATAATGAAATAGTAACAACAATACCAACAAGGAAAAAACAACACCAGTAACAATAATTATATTAGCAATAAAAGTAATAACAATAATAATAAGGTCATTATTATCAATAGTAACAATAATTATGATAATAATGATTTTAATAATATTGATAATAAAAATAATGATTATGACGATACTAATGATAACAATGATAATAATAATGTAAATAATAAGAATAATTATGATAATAATAATGATCTTAATAATAATAATAATAATACTAATAGTGATAATAATAATATTACTATTACTATTACTATTAGTATCATCATCCTCACTATCATAATCATAACCATTACCAACAACAGCGACAACCATCATCACAATAATCCCCATTACAAAAAAAATGACGGAACGACGCAAAGTTAGAGAAAACACTGACAGGATTAAAAAAAAAAAAAAAAAAAAAAAAAAAAAAATGAATTGCTCAAACTGAAGCAAGTGAAGCTAGAGCACCCCCCCCCCCTCCCGCGCAGCGTCCTCCGAGCGATGGTCTATATTCCTCCTACACGCTGGAATTGTTCCAGAACGCTCCCGTTTATAGCGTCCCGTCTCCCTCTGTCTGGGGGATTCTCCTCTCTCTCTCTTTCTCTTTCTTTTTTTTTCTTTCTCTTTCTTTCTTTCTTTCTTTCTTTTTTCTCTTTCTCTTTCTTTCTTTCTTCCTCTCTTTTTTCTCTTTCTCTCTCTTTTTCTCTTTCTCTCTCTTTCTTCCTCTCCCTCTCTCTTTCTTTCTTTCTTTCTTCGTCTTGCTCTCTCTCTTTCTTTCCTTCTTCCTCTCCCTCTCTCTCTTTCTTTCTTTCTTTCTCTGCCTCTCTCTATCACTGTCTCTGTCTCTGTCTCTGTCCGTCTGTCTGTCTGCCTGTCTGTCTGTCTGTCTGTCTCCCTCCCTCCCTTCCTCCCTTCCTCTCTCTCTACTCTGTCTCTATCTCTCGCTTTCGCTCTCGCTCTCTCTCTCTCTCTCTCTCTCTCTCTCTCTCTCTCTCTCTCTCTCTCTCTCTCTCTCTCTCTCTCTCTCTCCCTCCCTCCCTCCCTCTCCCACCCTCCCTCCCTCCCTCCCTCCCTCCCTCCCTCTCTCTCTCTCTCTCTCCCACTCTCTCTCTCTCTTCCTCTCTCTTCACGCCGGGAAGTTCGGTTTTAAAATTTATGATCAGGTGCTTTCTCGGATATGTTTGATTTTCGGCTTTCAGTTCTTTGCTCTTTCTTTCATTCTTTTCCCTTTCAATCTTCGTTTTCCTATCTCTTGTTTATGTACGTATATTTTTCTCTCCCTTTTTTCTTTTCTTTTTTTAGTCTTGTTTCCTTGTGTATAGTTTCTCTCTCTGATTCATTTTTTCTTAATTTGTTTGTTGGTTGGTTTGCCCCTTTGTCTGTCTCTCTCTGGTAATAATAATAATGATGATAATGATGTTATGATAATGGTATTATTGATGATGATTATGATGACGATGGTGTTGATAGCAATAACAATAACAATAACAATGATAGTGATAGATGTGATTATGATAAAATAATAATAACGATTATGATAATAATGACAATAATAGTAATGATAATGATAGTAATAATGATAATGATGATGATGATGATAATAATAATAATAATAATAATAATAATAATAATAATAATAATAATAATAATAATAATAATAATAATAATAATAATAATAATAATAAAACAATAAAAATTATAATAATAATAAAAATAATGACAATAATGACAATAATAATGATAATAATGATAACATTAGTAATAATAATAATGATAATAACAAAGATTATAATGATATTAATAGTGATGATGAGGATGATGAAAATAATAGAAATAATGATAAAAATAATAATGACAGTAATAATAATAATAATAGAAATGAAATTAATGGTAATGATAAGGATTGTAATAATGATAATAATTATAATGATGATAATGATAATAATTATTACTCTCATTAGTTTACAATTATCATTATTATAATGAAAATAATCTACTGTTTATGGATGTCTTCAAAACCATTGGGAAGAGTGAAAGAAAGATTGACAGCTTGGTTAAGACGTTGCAAGTGATCTTTAAAGATACAAGAATGAATTCGGGATAATGGAATGCGGTTTAGTGATAATGAAAAGAGGAAAACTGAATAAAGCAGATGACACTGTAAAACAGAGGAGACTGTAAGACCGGAAGAATTGAGAAGAAGGCGGACCAACGAAAGAGAATGAGCTTAGGAAGAGAAAAGAAAGTCTGGATAATGCATCAGATACGCTGATAAGGATAAGAAAAGGAAATGGCTCCAAAGCGGTGACTTAACACCTTGCACAGAAGCGTTAATACCCAAGACCAAGCATAAGGAACAAACTACATAAAACCTCATATTAACCACACTTTAGGTTCCCCTTTATGCAGGTTCTGTGGATAATGGGGAGAGATTGTCAACCATATTGTGAGCGAATGTCATATGCCAACCCAGTGAGAATATAAGAGAAAACATGATAAAAGTGCAAGGTATATTCACCGGGAGTTATGTGGAGAACCTAATTTGGAAAAGGGCAAACAAGCGGTACGAACATAAACCAGAGGGAGTCACAAGAAAATGAAATGCCAAAGGTACTGTACAAAGATTATATAAACTTTGGTACTGCGGACTCTACATTCAATTCGTCCATGGGATTGAAGCGCGACGACTGAGAATCTGTAGCGGTAGTTCCAATGATCCAAAATAATTTAAAAATTTAAAGTCCTTGATATAGCTAGGCTGTGGGATACTCAAGAGCGAAAGAGCGAGAAAAAATGAAAGATATGGATATCTGAAAAGAGAAATACAACCTTATAGAGCATAAAGAAATTGATTGTTATTTCGGTTGTTATTGGTACACTGGAGGCAGTATCGAAGGACTTGGCCAAATGGATTGTGAAAATCGGGAACAGTGATAATGTTGATGTAGGTTGTAGAGACCTGAGGATAGACATGAATTTGACACCTTTAGGAAAACTGTTTTTATTTCGATTTATAAATTTTTTTCTTGGTGATTTTGATGAAAGTCAAACCCTTATACTTAGACATCAGGATGATCTATGAGGTCGATTTTTTTTTTATCGCCGGAAAAGTTGTGAGTTATAGTAAAAAAAAAAAAAAAGAAAAAAAAAAAAAAAAAAAAAAAAAAAAAAAAAAAAATAAAAATATATATATATATATATATATATATATATATATATATATATATATATATATATATATATATATATATATATAGAAAAAGCAGTTCCCAATTTGAAAATTGATGGTTTCAGAAACTAGATCAAAACTAGAAAAAGTACAAGCATTCTGACGTGATTTTTAAACAGATTCATCCTAAATCTAGTGATTGGTGCAAGCATTTTTTTTCAATTTTATCTGTGTTATCTTGTGAATATTTGAGGTAACCGACTTAAAAAATAATAATAATAATAATAATAATAAATAATAATAATAATAGAAAAAAAAATACACGTGTCATTTTTACAAGCACAGGATATAATTGCAAAACCTATATAACACAAGCACTATTTTTCTTTATTCAGCTACAAAAGGAACCATATAACATTTACTTTGTACTAAAATTTCATGTGCAACAGCTTTTGAATTCTACAAAAGGTAGTGTTTCGATATACTGTCATTTTCGTTTTTTCGTATATTTTCATAACCGTTTCATATTAACAGAATTTGTTATAAGTATAATGTTTCTATAACATAATCCTCTACCATCTACCTGCAT
>NC_091558.1:4160732-4163232 GCF_042767895.1 Penaeus vannamei
CAAGAGCTATGAATTGTTGTAACGCTTGCTTGTTCATCACCGGTCGTTACATGTTAACAACGTGACTTAGTGCGATCTTTAAACCACTATATAGGAGATCAGGCAGACTCCCTGAGGGGAGCCAAGGAGCAACACCTCGGTCCGAGGAGCAGCCGCACTCCAACACAACTATTATTAAAGGAGTCAAGACGTCTTGGTTGTCTACCTTAAACCCTAAGCTCGCCATCTACCAAACTCTTGTAAGGCCCAACATTCGGGCTCTTACAGTGTGTGTGTGTGTGTGTGTGTGTGTGTGTGTGTGTGTGTGTGTGTGTGTGTGTGTGTGTGTGTGTGTGTGTGTGTGTGAGAGAGAGAGAGAGAGAGAGAGAGAGAGAAAGGGAAAGGGAAAGTCAGCCAGAGAGACAGAAAGAGCGAGCGAGCGAGCGAGCGAGAGAGAGAGAGAGAGAGAGAGAGAGAGAATGAGAGAGAGAGAGAGAGAGAGAGAGAGAGAGAGAGAGAGAGAGAGAGAGAGAGAGAGAGAGAGAGAGAGAGAGAGAGAGAGAGAGAAAGAGAGAGCCAGCCAGAGAGAGAGAGAGAGAGAGAGAAAACAAACAAACAAACAACCAAACACACGCACGTAAGTGGAACCCACCCGTGCCACAATCCTCCCAAGTTCTCCCTACAATCTCTACAAGATGCCTCCGCCCATTAAAGGCACTTGGCCAAAGCAAGCACCACTTTCGAGAGGGTTGGAAGGGCCGTTAAGGAAAATATCGGCAGAGGAAGCGGGGTTTTGGCCGAGCTTAGGTCACCATTAAGGCCTGGGGTCACGACCTGAGGGTCCAATCCTCTTTAGGAAGGACTACATGACTTCCGCCTCCGAAGCCACCTTGCTGGAGCCGCGCCTGCGTTGCTTGCCTCGCGCCTCGACCCGTGAGAAGGGAGATGAGTAGATAAGGAGGGAGGGAAGGGGAGAGATAGAGAGATTACGAGAGAGAGAGGGAGAGAGAGAGAATGAGAGAGAGAGATTATGAGAGAGAGAATGAGAGGGAGAAAGAAAGAGAGAGAGAGAGAGATTATGAGAGAGAGAGAGAGAGACAGACAGACAGAGAGAGTAGAGTGAGG
Organism: Penaeus vannamei; assembly: GCF_042767895.1. Taxonomy (NCBI): domain Eukaryota; kingdom Metazoa; phylum Arthropoda; class Malacostraca; order Decapoda; family Penaeidae; genus Penaeus; species Penaeus vannamei. Next base: position 4,161,837 of record NC_091558.1, read on the forward strand.
TAGGAAGAGAGAGGGAAGGAAACATAAAAAGGGAATGACGGGAGGATGGGAGACGGAAAGAGGAATAGCGAGCAGAGGAAACGAGCGTGGGAGAAGACAAGCAAGGAATGGAAGGAGGAGGAAAAAACATAAATGAGACAAAGAGAGGGATAGGCTAGGGAAAGTCGTGAAGGTGGATGGAGGGACTGGATGGAGAATGAAAGAAAAAAGAGGAGAGATAACAAAGAAAAGGATAACGAGAAAGTACACTAAGTGTTACACTATGATAATTAAGTGAACCGTTTTGAACCCAAGTAAACTGATGACGTAATAACAACTGAACAAAATACATAAACAGCATATACAAACAGAAGTCATGGATACACAAATCTGTATTAAACTGTTATAATTATTCCCTCAATATTTCATAACATAATCCAAACGTACTTCAATTTATTTTCATGTTGTAGCACCATAATGATTCATTAATGCAACTTTTCTCATTGTCATTAGAATTTAATTGTCATTCTTTTGATTATTATTCTTATCATCAGAACTATAATTATCATTGTCTGTTTGTTCGATGTTATAATCTCTTTGACTTACACTAAAATCCAATATTTCTTTGTTCGGTGTTATGATTTTGCACTGAAATCAAACATTAAATAGAACGAGAACATTGGTTACAGGGGCACCGTAAAAGAAATGTTAATGTGATAGAGATTCATTTTTTCATCCATGCGTCATCCTCATTCGATTCCCAGAAAGAAGAGAATGGAAAAGAAGAGAAAAAGAGAAAGCAGTTCAGATCAGTGTATCAGCGGGTGGCAGATAGATTGAGGAAGATGAAAGCGACGTATTAAAATATCACGTAAAAAGGTAAAACTCCAGTGATGTACACACACACACACATACACACACACACACGCACGCATGCACGCACGCACACACACACACACACACACACACACACACACACACACACACACACACACACACACACACACACACACACACACACACACACACACACACAAAAGTGCATTTTCGCACAGCCGCACATACAAAAAAGAGAAAGAGAAGAAAAAAAGATAATGATAATAAAGAAAATAAACAAATAACCGCACACACAAAGATATAGAAATACTTCGTGTAAATGTTATGATCATATAATCGATCAAAAATCCCGAGAAACTTGCTATATGGTATCAGATGATGAATTCCATCAACAACTGAACTTCATGTGGAAAGGTATGAATGAGAACGAATATCTTCACAATACAAGAGATGTATTTAACCGGCATTCTCATCATCATTCCTCTATTCATCTTTTCGCTCTCCTTCCCTGATCCTGTTTCGCTGAACTGTAGACACTATTAGCCTCCCTGTCCACTGTTCGATCATTATACTTTTTATT
>NC_091558.1:4168232-4180732 GCF_042767895.1 Penaeus vannamei
ATTCATATCACGCGCCATTTGATCGAACAATGAAATCAGTTAAGAATTCCGGCCTATTGTCTCGATCTGAAGGACGAGGGAGCTAGAACGGAAATGGAAAATGCTGATAAAAGCCGGAGAAAAGGTGAAGGAAGGAAGGAAGGAGAGCGAAGACCAGGGAGCCAGATAGAGAAATATTAAGTAGATAATAATGGATGAATTAAAGGATGTATAGTACATAGAGAGATGTACGAATGAGTCCACCAACTTTATAAAGGCAGAGAGACTGGCAAATGAACACCCACACAATATATATATATATATATATATATATATATATATATATATATATATATATATGAATATATATATGAATATATATATGAATATATATATACATATATATATATATATATATATATATATATATATATATATATATATATATATATATGTATATGTATATATATGCATATATATATATATATATATATATATATATATATATATATATATATATATATATATATATATATATATATATATTCATATGTATATGTATATATATGCATATATATATATATATATATATATATATATATATATATATATATATATATATGTATATATATATATATATATATATATATATAATGATATGTGACCATAGATATGAATATGTACATTTATATATACATTATATATAGATAGATAGAAAGAGAGAGAGTGTGGAGATACAAACAGAATAAGTAGGAGAATTAAAAAGGAATAAGTACAGAGCAAGAGACGTGGCTGGGGAGTGTGTGGGAGGTAAGGCAAAAGATTGGAATTAAAGTTGAAAGCAAAGAACGAGACGGAGAACAACCTGAGTGAAGACCAGCGAGAAAGTTGAAATGAAGGAGAGGTGGAGAGATTGAATTAGTTAAGAGCTTGGTGAGGGGACGTTGGGGAGGGGACTGGGGAAGGGGAAGCTGTAAATGCTATCAAGAGAGGCAGCATTGCAAAATTAGCCAAAAGAGGTGATTAAATGAACCTCGTATAATGTTAAGCCTTCAATAAAAGTTGAAAACAAAAATGTAAATGGAACAATATATTTAGATTCGATTAAAACGAATGGGAGATTAAGAAAAGAAGAAATAGCCAAAATAACAAAGCATGCGAGAATTACACTTACGTAATCCTGAATAAAATGGAACAGACTATGTAAGATTACCGATTACAGTTATAAAATGTTCATAAAAAGGATATTGAAAGACAAAGTGAAGAATACAATTCCTCTCATTAGCATAGACTTTTAATGAGCTCTAATATTAAAATCAATCAATTTTATTGGTGTAACCGATGCAATTTCGCGTTGAGAGCGCTTATCTCTATTTTACAGAAATCCTTATCAATATGAATGGCTCTTCAGTTTGCCTGGATGGGAAGAGGATGATGTTCCTTTATTAATACAAGTAATTGTTTTAATAGTTCCCTTTTGTTTTTTGTTTTTTGCAATTTTCGAAAACGAGCACTTCCTTGACTTTGATTTCTATTTCCGTTTTTAAGTAATTTTCATTAGCCTTGTTTCATATTCATACATGATATACCCTTGACTAGATTTTCAGACCAAAAGCTAATTCTATATCAACTTCCTCATTTACATTCTGAAGAGTCATTGTTCCTCTATCTCCCGAAATGTTCAGTTCTCTCTCTCTGTCTATGTCTCGGTTTCTTTTAATTTGTCTTTGTCTTTGTCTTTCTCTCTCTCTCTCTCTCTCTCTCTCTCTCTCTCTCTCTCTCTCTCTCTCTCTCTCTCTCTCTCTCTCTCTCTCTTTCTCTCTCTCTCTCACTAACTCACACACACACACACACACACACACACACACACACACACACACACACACACACACACACTCACTCACTCACTCACTCACACACACACACATTGCAGGGATGGTTGTTGGTCTGTAATGAAGAGACCGACTTCAAGACCGACTTCAACCCCAGCCTGGTAAAGCAAGTTGAAGCCTCTCATTATGCGAGAACGGCTTAGGGACGCAAATAAGAAACCTGTTCTCACACCTTTACAAATTGATATAGATCCAAGTCCTGTAAAAAAAAGAGAAAAAAAAAGAAAGAAAAAAAGGGGGTATCAGGCGCTGACACAGGATCTTCAGCTGGCGGAGTGGAAGTATAAAATGGAATCGTGGTGGCAAGAAATAAGATATCGAAATAATCAAACTATACAAGGCACACATATAAAGCAAAAATACACCCATACTAAAATTATGTACTTAACTAACTATACCAAAATAAGGAAAAGAAATTTACATTAACTTAGTAAAAATGACAATATTAAAAACAAAGCACTTGATTACAAGGAAAACAATAAAACAAATTTATATAAAAGACAACATCTCGCAAATGACCTGGGCGAGTATCGTTAACTCAGGTCAGTACAACCTTTGTTCTGATAACGTCTCAGGCTGAAGTAAATCCAGAGGGGGTGACACAAACCCAAGTTCCGATAGATCTCTCTAGTACTGTTTCGGCGGTTCCGTATATATGCAGACAGTTTGGTAACGCCTTTGCCTTCATTGTCATAAAAAAGCAAATATGCTTAATTATGATATGAAAAATTCATGGTAAATAGAAAAGCCACCAAAGTTAAGAAAGTAAAAAGGATGAGACAAAAATCAAATTCACTGGGAATGGGGATTGTCTGGAGATCCCGGCTGGATCCTGCTGTCTCTCAAATGCGAGGTTAAATAAGGCAGAGAAACACTGAAACGGAAGAAAGGTTGGCCTGAGAACCATTACTTTCCTTAAGAAGCTAGAATAGAAATAGTAAAGTTATAAAAATAATCGTTAGTGCTGCTCAATCTGCTTATCTGTGTACAGGTCTTCTAAAGAAGCGTGTCTCGGCGATCAGAGACCAACCACGCCTATTAGCGTCAAACTCTGGATCCATAACCACAGAGAAAAGTACAGCAAGTCATCTAGGTTCGTTGGCTCCAGATATTCTATACCATCCTCCTCTTCATCATCATCACCATATGACAATTCTGCTGGTGGCTGAGAAGTCTTCCGGTGATCCAGGTTGGTTTTTAACTGGACCTCCGTTTCGAAGTCTTCAGTCTCGAAGGCAATTGTACCTTGACATCTGATGATCCTAAAAGAATTTCTCCAATACCTTGTGAGAGGAGGTAAACCATCCATCTTGTGGCGATGCTCAAAGTGCTACACTAATGCACCTGCAGTCAGCTGGAATTCCACCTTTTTTCCTTTGTCCTACTACTTGCCATAATTCTGACGTTTCCTTAGGGCATTATAGCTGCTTGGAGGACCTCTCGTAAATGTGTTTGAAGTTTTATGTTCTCATCAAATGCCACTCCATTCATCGAGACCAATGTCAAAGTTGGCAGGGCGAACCGTTAGCATCTACAACGGTTGCTCTCCAGCCGTCTGATGAACAGTCGAATTAATTTGTTGCCACAATTCAGTAACAAGTTGGTGGCAGCGGTGTTGCTCCTTGGCTCCTTGCTAGGAGTCTGCCTGTCATATTGTATAGTTTTCTAAGAATGGGTACAACTCACCTTTTTAACACGTGTAAACCAGAGTTGGAGAAAGGTGGTATTACAATACATAGCACTTGTGGAGGGAATAGACAACACAGTGATGGAATGTCTACTGTAAGTGAAGCATTGATCTTCTGTATATGTATACATATATGTGAAGATATGTACGTGACAAACTAGCAAGATTATATAATTTATGAAGAATATATTCAAATAATAAAGATAAAGCTGGTTTAAGGGTCATCCATAATTTTTTTTTTAGCATTACGTCTACAAAATGTATACTTTTCAGCACACACACCCCCTCCCCGAAGAAAAAGGAAGTTAGCAGACGAAAATTTATGGATCAGTTTATACAAGAATGGTATCAACTGATATGATGTGGCAGACCGAACGTCATGGCGGATGTTTTATCCGATGTCACTTCATCTGGGTTTTCCAGCTGGGCATCAGCATTACTGCTTCTATTATGACACGTTTTCTGTGTTCAGTGGGATTACACAGAGAACGGATATTATAACGGGGATAAAAATAATGAGGCATCTTTAATATGAAAATGGAAACAAGTACTTTACAATTATGTAAAAACAATGTACAGATAATTAATTCATTTTTGAATCATAAAAGAAGATTAGTTTACTTTCCATTGATATATATGAAATGCTGCTCCAAGGGAACTCCAACTAGCATTAATTTCCAAATGATAATTGAAAAATAGGAGAGCAAAATACGGAATAAGACACCTTTCATATTTATTAACAAACAACTAGTTATAATTACAATCATGCATAATAATGTAGAATGATATATAACACGTTATCTTGGGGAAAATAAAAAATATATATATTTTTGAAGTCAAAGTAGCAACACATCATATGACACCAACGCAACAAGTAATCTCAGTCCATTGTCTATCACATCCCATTTGCTCCTTACACGCCCCCTCCTCACATAACGTGATCCACAGTGCTAAGAAACACCCAGATGTATGTATTATAACACACTGCACAAAGGGGTGCAGATATAACACAAACCAAATGTTTATACTCGGTGTGAGAGTATGCATCTCTTTTCATAGTGTTATTTTTGTGATACGAGAGCTATAGTATAAGGTCCTACATTTCCAGGATCCTTTAAAGCTTGCTATTATTTTGGAATTAATGCATTATGTTCAAAGATATCCATTTGTTTATGCCTTAAATGATATATATTGATATTTTTTAAGTTACATCTTCACTTTACAAACGGTCTCGCCAAAGCATTCTGGCCAAAAACAGATTTTCTTAAGTGTCATGAAAAAATAAAACCATGGATTTTGTAACTTGTATATTTTGTTATATACTTTAAATTTGTACGTGTTCACATCCTCCCGAGTCCTTCACTGCTTCACAAACGTGAACTAGTGCAGCTTGGGTTAATGGCAGCAGTTTATTACGTAGTGTGGACTTCGCCAGGACAGCCTGCGAAAAAGAAAACTATAAAATACAACTACATGTTAGGAGTTCACAATTAAGGAAACGATGTCTTGCACCAACCTTCGAAAAAATTTTCTCAGCATCTATATTTGAAGTCGGTAGAGCCAAAATGTCCAAGAAAAAATATGGAATGAGGGTAAATAAATAATTTCCGTCTTCGTCCTCCAACTCCAAGAGTCCTCTTTATAATTCCTCTAGGTCCTTAGTTTCTACCAGTGCCTTAGGAGTTTTAGTTCTTGAGAGGAACCTCCACTCATCATCCGACTTCTGTATGTCACCTGTAAATAACCCCGGGAGTGTTGTAGCTAGGTCGGCTAGTGTCGGTTATTCGAGGAGGGTATTCACAGACAAACATTTAGGAGCCAACATCGAGCACAATTCAAGAACATTTGAATCCGTAGGCACTCTCAGGCTTCTGTATAAGGTGGCCTCTAACCCCAAGGTAAATCTGCTTAATAGGCAGAAAATTATTTGTGTTTCCTGGATCTAAATCTGCAATCTTTCTTTATGCAGTCAGGTCGGTAAAAGCAATTCAGAATGTTTGTGTAAAGTTCCTTAATTTGGTAATGCAGAAGGTGAACAATTGGACGACCTTTGGAACGTTTTGTTAAACATTAAATTATGGTAATCCTTTTAGCGCCAGGCGGTTTACTTTGGGGGTTGGTTCTCCCCTGTATCCTTGAGAATTTTGAGCTCAATCGGGCGAGGAGTTTCTGGGAAACTACATATGTTTTTGTTATTATATATATTTTTTTATTATTATAATTATTTTTTGTTGTTTATTTCTTTAGGAGTGGATGAGTACAAACAAAATTTACAATATCTACAAGACATTTACAATATTTACAGGACATTTACGATATTTACATGACATTTACAATGTTTACAAGACATTTACAAGACATACACAATATTTACAACATACAAATATTAAAAACACATACAGTAATCACATCACATTTTCAACACAGAGTGGCGTGATACTCCCTGAAGCATGGTGAAGCACACAGGGAAACCCTACAGGAATTGACCACTGCCATGTCCAAGGGATTGAAAAAGATTTTTTTGTACCACTTGACGGTTTTTCTCGTGGCCTTGGACATTCCTGAAAGTTGGCGGCTGAGGTCAACTCCTTTCATGTCATTGTTGTAGTCAGTCACAACCTTTGGCTTCATTCTTTGGATTCCTTGACGGTCAGGAGGAACTGCTACCATCTTGCTCGTGTGCACAGTGGAGAGCATGCTGACGGGCCTCTTGTCCATCCACTGTAGGACGAGCATACCTGACTCCTTACCTCAGAAGTCTGCGCTTCCTTGTCCTTTTTGCCTGCAGGTCTGTCGGCATCAGCTTCCAGTTGGTTCTGACTGTACCAACAACACATGCTTTTCTTTCCTGCAAGTAGTCGAACACACAAGGGGACGAGTACCAGTTGTCATTATGTACTTCGTCTGTGAGGCCCCTTCTCTCCAAAAGGTTTACCAGTGCCTTCATGCTCGTGGGGTGCTCCCCGCGATCCTGCCCCGTGTAGATTGGGAAGGCGGTGGTGCCTCTGACCCCAAACACGAGCAGAGCTTGTAGACCTTTATGCCAGACCAGCTGCAGAGCCTACTGGCGCCCCTTGAAGACCCAAAGGCTCTCGTCAACGGAGACGACCTTGTTGGGCATAAAATACGTAGCGAAAGCGAAATGGGCTTCACCTTCCAGAGTCGATCATCTGCAGGAAGGTCGGCCTGGTTGTCTGCAAAGTGGAGTGCTGCTGTCAGGGCCTCAAATCGATCTTGTGACAACGTCTGCAGGAAGATCGCTGATGACATGAGAGGGTCGTGAGACCAAAAGTCTGGGATTTGCCTCTTGGGCTGTAGCCCCATCAATAACCGCAGCTCAAGATATGCACAAACCACCTTAACAGTCGTGTCTTTCTACCCCTTCGTGTCGGCAGGACTCCGTGGGTTCTGCACAACGTATCTACAGGAGAAAGAGAATTGGCATTGTAAAAATCGTGTCTGCAAGAGCCAGAGCGTGAGAAATTGTGAATAGGTATGTTCAAACCTGCAAACAAATAACATTAGATGATGTGCTTACCGATTCCTCTCCTGCACAATCTTTTCTAAGAGTTCCTGTGTCAGGAACTTCCTGAAAACCTCTTCAGGGGTGAACTCAGCATCCAGATCAGGAGCCTTGCCTCCAGGAGCTGCAGTAAAATCGAAGCACCGTGGCTCTTTCTCCCTCTTCTATACAAAAGAGATACCGGGGGCAATACGAGCCCTGTGGCGCCTGACGTGTCGTCCAGTCGCTGCCCGAGACACTGTCCTCCCAGTCGGAATCATCACCTAGGTGGACGTGAGGATCTGTGGAAGAATATGAAAAAAAAAAAAAAATTCCATGAAACTACGTAAAAACATGAGTAGACCTAACATAATTTTGAATGATTACGTCAAACTTTGGATTTGTCTTTGTTTCTTCCATATGACACATAAAAAAAAATTATATACGAGAGATATAGATGCAAAACATTCAACGTTCAAGTTGTGGTATATCCTTTCTCTTTCTTTTGATGTATAATTGAAAAAAGGAGAACAAGAAGCAGAAATAATACCATCACCATTTTGTTAGTCATATTAGACTCATAGTCTGCTCTGACTTTAGTATCGCTCGAAGCACCCGTAGGTGGATAGCGCAACTTGACATGTTTCACATGTGCAACGAATCATTTTCCTTTTTTCCGGTTCTGTAGCACAGGAAGCACCGCCGATATTTCTTCCCGGGAGTCTCCCGCACAGGACAGCTTGTCCCTCCTGGAAATCGAGCCACTGATGGGAGTGTTAATGGGCGCCCCCTCTGTATGGCTCCCTCTTCTGGACGTAATCATTGATGATGGTCATGGCCAGGTCCATCCTGAAATCGGCCTGATCCGCCCGACCATAGCCTAGGAGCTTGTAAACAGAAAACTTGTTTATAACAGCTAGCTCGTACATGTTGTAAAGTAGTTGTTTGTACCAGTTAAGCGATCTTCTGACTGAAAGGTACGAAGCCGCTAACTGATCCCCTGAAATCCACTCCTTTCATCCCAGAGTGGTATTCCACAACGCATTGGGGCTTCATCCGGCGCGATTGCGGGCGAGCCTGAACCATCCTTGAGGTGTGGACCGTGCTCGGCATCGTTACTAGTTTACTGTCCAACCAGCAGAGGCAGAGCATCCCGTTTCCAGAACTTCGGAAGTGCACCTCACCCTTCTGTACAGGCTTCAAATCTTTAGGTATGTACTGACGGTTGATATTGGCTGTGTCTACTGCACTCATCTTCCGGCCCTGGAGGTAATGAAACAGAACAGGGGAGGTATACCAATTATCCATATAGACCATATACCTTTTGTCTAAAAAGCCGCCTGCCTGCATAAAGTCCATCACTACATGGATGTGTATCGAGCACCCAACCCATCACTGGCTGAAAGTTCATTTACTTTCACCCCGAACTTTGCACACTTGCTCAGGTTATACGTCCTGAAGCTGAGGCAGCCCCTAAATTTCCACAGGGACTCGTCAATTGAAATGTTCTTTCCCGGTCTATAAACCGCTATCGTGTCTATACATATACACTTTTGATTTACAAACCTGTCCGTTTCCTCTACTATGTGAGTGAGGAGCTCGTCCGTCATAAACGAGGTGTAGACGATGAATCGTCAAGCTGCTCCTCAATTCCAGACTGCCCCGTACATTTTCTTTCTTGACCCAAAAAAAGTATTGGGTACCTGGCCCATTTTTGTTCAATCTCTTTATTGTGTGCTACACCAGCGGCTCATCGCTGTCCAGGGTGGTGTCTTGTGTCACGTCACTTGCCGAGACATAGTCCCTCTCACTGCATAGGGACTAGAAATGAAAACAGGTAATGCTGTCAAAAAGACAGCATTGTTTGGCAAAATTATAATAATATTAATCTGTAACAAACCATCATGCCCACTCTTGTTACTTCAGTCATGACATATTTCTGAATTTCGATGACTGAGGTTTATTTCATGTTTAACAGTAATTGTTCATCTTGACGAGAGCAATTGGAAAATGTCATTAATCACTAATTGGGATTCCACTTCAAGAGCATTATGTTAGATAACATTTGACTTCCAAGAAATTTGCTGTGGACAAAAATGAAACTTGCAATCTATAGACTACTTGCAGACCAGTACTATGAAAGTTGTGAGTGTATATTCCATACATGTAGCCAAATAACATAGTGTGAGGGGTAGCCTTTCACTAGCAGTCACAGGTTTTTCTCAAATATGTGTCTTTCTTCTCAGTTATTGGTATTATAAGTCATAGAAGATGGTGGTACTGTTTCTGTTCAATCAGATGAGTGAATTCTCTCATCTAAGGAAAATTTTGTCATGATCTATTTTTCTCATTGTCAAGATGTATTTGAGAATCGCTCCAGTTTCTTCCATGTTTCCCGCCATGTTTGTTAACACGAGAGCGTTTCCGCATGAACTGAGCCGGCGGTTCTTTGCTAGTCTGATAATATCAACTCATTTCCATAAGGAAAGCTCAGACGGAAAGGCAAATATTGACGGAAAAAGTGTGATAGGACCTTTAGTGATGAAACATTACTTACATAGGCCTTACTTACGGATCCTGAGAGAGCGATTTTCCCGGGCTTCAGAAGGGCAGTAAACTAGTGGTGCTGAAGGAAAACCCATCTTGGGGCGACATCACAGAATGCGAGCGAGGGAGCGAGTGGCGCTGAGGGAAGAGCATCCTCAGGCGGCGGCAAAAGCGCACGAGGCGGCGCTGAAGGCGAATGATCAGGATAATTAGAGATGAGAAAAAAGGAAAAGGTAGGATTAATCTCCGATTTTTTTTTTTCTACGAAATTTGAGGGGTTGATAGGTCAACAGAAGCTGAGAGTGGCATGTTGCAGATCAGCATCTAGGTAGGCAGCGTCGGGCATTCTGCCCTGGGATATCTCAGCAATTTGATAAGGTATTTGGGCGCTTGGTAGGGTGAGGTGTTGACACACACATATTCTATATATATATATATATATATATATACATATATATATATATATATATATATATATATATATATATACGTATGTATGTATATATATATATATATATATATATATATATATATATATATTCTTATATATCTATATATGTATATATAGACATATATATATAATATAAATAAATAAATATATATATATATATTTATATATATATATATATATATATATATACATACTGCATATACATGTATATATATACCTAAATATATATATATATATATATATATATATATATATATATATTTATTTACATATATATATATATATTTACATATATATATATATATATATATATATATATATATATGTGTGTGTGTGTGTGTGTGTGTGTGTGTGTGTGTGTGTATATATATATATGTATATATATATATAAGTATATATATATATATATATATATATATATATATATATATATACATACAAACAGGATACTCAAGATAATGTAGATCTAATTAAAAAGAAACAAAAACGTTTTTTTGTGCTAGCAAAAATTCGTATCTTAAAATTCACATCATATTTAAAAGAAAACCTCTGCATCCGCAAATACTAAAATATCGGTTCCCTTAGAAAATACGAGTCCCATCGAACTGCACAATCCACAACAGGGAAACCAAGCCCTAAATTAACCTCCTTAATAGCGTGCCTTAAAAGATCTCTTCTCTCTTACGACCAGCTTCCGCCCTTCCGTTCATCTCACGGAAGGCATCTCGGCTTTAATCCCCCGCGTCTGGTAAGGAGAGGAGGCCGTCGCGCCGATCATCTCAGGGGAAGGTGTGTGTTTGCCTGCGTCTGTGCTGGGAGGAAGGGGAGATCTGGGTTCGCGTCTGTTTTCTGTGGTTGATAATGACGAGGAAGGCGGTGAGGTGTGTGCTTGCCTGCGTCTGTGCTGGGAGGAAGGGGAGATCTGGGTTTGCGTCTGTTTTGTGTGGGGATAATGACGAGGAAGGCGGTGAGGTGTGTGTGTGCCTGCGTCTGTGCTGGGAGGAAGGGGAGATCTGGGTTTGCGTCTGTTTTGTGTGGGGATAATGACGAGGAAGGCGGTGAGGTGTGTGCTTGCCTGCGTCTGTGCTGGGAGGAAGGGGAGATCTGGGTTTGCGTCTGTGCTGGGAGGAAGGGGAGATCTGGGTTTGCGTCTGTTTTGTGCGGTGATAATGACGAGGAAGACGGTGACAATGGGTAGGACGATGGCAAGAACGTTGATGATGAGGATGAGGATGGTAAGGATGAGGATGGTAAGGATGAGGATGGTAAGGATGAGGATGGTAAGGATGAGGATGGTAAGGATGAGGAGGATGAGGATGGTAAGGATGAGGATGATGATAGGGAGGAGGATGGTAAGGGATGATGATGATGGGGAGGAGGATGGTAAGGGATGATGATGATGGGGAGGAGGATGGTAAGGGATGATGAAGACGATGATAGGGAGGAGGATGGTAAGGAAAGATGATAATGATGATGATAAGGAGGAGGATGGTAAGAGATGACGATGATATGGAGGAGGATGGTAATGGATGATGATAGGGAGGAGGATGGTAAGAGATGATGATAAGGAGGAGGATGATGACTGATAATAGTGATGACGGTGATGACTGATGATAATGAACATTATGATGATAATGGAGATGACATGGATAAGGAAGACGAGGACGAAGACAAAGACGATGAGATATATTAAACACAAGCACAATCATCTTCCAACGGTCATTCATCCTAGCCTTACTACAGTGGATATCAATTTAATGTTGTTCTTGGTCGGGATGCTGATCAGTGATGGATCAACACCAAAATCATTCACCCTCCAATAAAAAGAAAACAAAAAAGGTATCGGCAGATAAACCCATACTATTACTATTACTAACTGGTAGGATAATAATAGTAATGGTAGCAATTTGACTGCTGGACACTAACAAGTAATTATGTCACTGTCCCCAATTCCTCCTTACCTTGTTAGTCGTCATACGTGGCCTCAGGTTATTGCGGGATAGTGGAGTTTGTGGCAGAAATTCAGTTCCACTTCTCATGCCGAGAATTGCATCAATATAAGTCTTATCATGCCCTATTTATTACATATGTGTGAAATTGAAATGCTTAATGTGTATTTTCGTAATACAAAAAAATAATAATAATAATAAATGAATAAATAAAATAAATAAACAAATAAAATAAATCAGTAAATCTAGATTTCTTTAAATTAGTTTTTCTTGTCATGAATACCATGTTGATTTCAGAACCATGAATACGGAATGAGAATGAGAACATATGAAACGAGCCAGAAGGATTCTAAGGCAGATTCTCACCCCAAGGAAAGGAGAATATCCCTGCAGGAACCACATGGGCGAAAGACTGCTTCGTTGAGGTCATTTTTTTTTTTTTTTTTTAGTAATTCTGAATATTCGTTCAAATTTCTCTTTTATCCAGTCTACC
>NC_091558.1:4190732-4193232 GCF_042767895.1 Penaeus vannamei
CATTATTGTTGTTATTGTCATTATCATTACTTAATTAAGGAAACCTAATAACGAGCAAAATATGAAAGAGTTCCCTCCCATATGCCAATTAAGATGATATAATACTTTTCTCTTCGGTTCGGCGTAAGTAACAAAGTGTGTGTTAAAAATCGTCTCAAATAATTAGGATGATGATGATGATGATGATGATGATGATGATGATGAGGATGAGGATGAGGGTGAGGATGATGATGATGGTGATGGTGATGATGGTGATGGTGATGGTGATGATGATGATGATGATGGTGATGGTGATGGTGATGGTGATGATGATGATGATGATGATGATGATGATGATGATTAATGATAATGATAATGAAAATATGATGATGACGATGATAATGATAAATATAATAATGATGATGATAATAATGGTGATAATGATAATGATGATATGATAATGATATTGATGATGATGATAATAATAATGATAATGATAATGATAATGATGCCGATGACGATGACGATGATGATGCTTATGTATCGACCTCATCCTTTTTAATTGTTTTCCTTTCACTCCAGCACTTTTATTTTCCGTTTTTTATTTTTTTTTCTACCTCAAACTCTAAGGTCGAAATCTGCAGAGTATTTTTCTTTCTTTTTTTACGTACATGAATACGTAAAAATGAGTAGGAAAAAATCGAAACACGTGACTATAGACTATGTAATTTATCTAAAGAGGGGAAAGTGTGGGTCCACGAGGGGAGAAAATAGTGAGTAGAGCGAGTTATTTATTCCATGTGAGGAATAATCTCGTTATAAACTAAATTCTATGTTTTACTATTTTATTTTTTATTTATTTATTATGTTTTTTTTTTTTTTTTTTTTTTTTTTTTTGATTATTCCACGTGAGGAATAATCTCGTTATAAACTAAATTCTATGTTTTACCATTTTATTTTTTATTTATTTATTTATTCCTTTTTTTTTTTTTTTTTTTTTTTTTTTTTTTTGAGGGGATTTCGTTCATCTCGCTAACAATCTGTGGGTTTTGAAAAATAAGTTTCCCCTTCGAAGTAACAACCGAAAAATACTGTGGATCCTCTACATGGTCTGCAATGCATCATTCTTCATACAAAGTCATGAAATTTTGTCCATAAGGGATTGAATTTATGTTTTTTTCTGTGTATTGGATTACGTGATTGAAATAGATCCCATCTGGTAATGTCAGAGAGAGAGAGAAAAAAAAACAGAAATCGAAAAATCAGAAACACTGTAAACTTTCGGAAAAGAAAAAGAAAAAAAAATCTACAGAATGTACAGGTCAATTATAACGAAGAGAGAATTCGAGCAGACGAAGGGGTAAATAAAGCAGTGCACGAGGGCGAGGGCAAAGTACAAAGGAGGGGAGAGGGAATAAAGAGAGAGAGAGAGAGAGAGAGAGAGAAAGAGAAGCGAGAGACGAAGAGAAATTCGGAGGGAGAGAAATTCAAAGAGACTGGAAACCACACTCAATACCTCAATGTGAAAGCAGCTGGGGAGAAGGGAACAAAAACGGGAGAGAAGTGCAGGCGAGAGCGTGTGAGGGAGCGCAATATATGCATGCACGTGTGCGTGTACATGTATACATACATACAAATATATAGATACACACACACACACAAACGCGTGTGTATATGTGTATGTGTGTGTACATATACATGCAATGATATAAACACACACACACACACACATAAATATATAAACATGTGTGTGTGTGTGTATGTGTGTGTGTGTGTGTGTGTGTGTGTGTGTATGTATTTATGTATGTATGTATGTAGGTAAGTAGGTTTGTATGTAGGTATGTATTCATGTAGGTATATATACATGTATATATATGTAGGTATTCGTGCATGTATGTATGTATGTATGTATTTATGTATGTATAGACAAACAGATAAACAGATAGATAGACAGATGTAGATGCTAGCATGTATGTATGTCTCTTTGTCTGTCTGTATGCATGTTTCTATGTAAGTTTGCGTCTATGCACTTATGTATATATGCATTTATACATTCAACCATGCATGAATTTAGGCATGTGTATATATAGTAAATAATTAAATAGTCTGTAAGCACCTCGGGAAGTCTTATTCATGTCAAGTTTTGCAATAACATTTATAATCAATAACTGAAGTACGTCTCTCGTGCAATAAGCGATTGATCAGCCAGAAATAAAAAGGTGAAACAGGTAAAACCCGAGTAAGCCCAGTTCATTCCTAAGTCAGCGTGGGCGTGCGCAAAAATGGGCGTGCGAATCTGAAGAACAGTTGCTGGAGGGAGTGCGAATCTTACGTACCTGGTGAGAGTGTATTGATGTCCAATTTTAGGTCTGAACGGCCTTCAGAATCTCGTTCAATACTCGATATCTGAAATGTCACTGACATATGAGTCGTGTTATTCCTTTTTTTTTTTTTTTTTTTTTTTTAGTAATTATTTCCAGAGATTTATGACAAAATAATCGATTTCCATCTTGCAAGTTTG
>NC_091558.1:4200732-4203232 GCF_042767895.1 Penaeus vannamei
ACCGAGACTCTTAGGATTAAATTGAATCACCTTTTCCCTTTGCATGTCAAAAGTACCGAGACTCTTAGGATTAAATTGAATCACCCTTTCCCTTTGCATGTCAAAAGTACCGAGACTCTTAGGATTAAATTGAATCACCTTTTCCCTTCGCATATCAAAAGTACCGAGACTCTTAGGATTAAATTGAATCACCTTTTCCCTTCGCATGTCAAAAGTACCAAGACTCTTAGGATTAAATTGAATCACCCTTTCCCTTCGCATATCAAAAGTACCGAGACTCTTAGGATTAAATTGAATCACCCTTTCCCTTCGCATATCAAAAGTACCGAGACTCTTAGGATTAAATTGAATCACCCTTTCCCTTCGCATATCAAAAGTACCAAAACTCGTAGGATTAAACACACAGCCACACCAGTCTTCCTGAATCGCGAGTCAATGTTCGATAGAGATAGAGATGCGAAGGGCGAAGAGATCTCCTTTGGCCGGATTTGAGCATGAAGCCGGACTAGCGAGTGTTCCATCGACAGTGAATAAGCTGATTAGATTGGGAGATTCGGGGATGATTAGCAGTGGGTGCGAGAGCTTACATGTCTTTAAAGGTGATCGGTCACTGACACACCGATTGCGCACACTGATATACGTAAACATATTTATGTATAAAGTGTAAAGGGTAAAATCTTTGCATATAATTTTATTCAGAAATTTAGTAATGCACATGCTAGTACACACACACACACACACACACACACACGCACACACGCACACACACACACACACACACACACACACACACACACACACACACACACACACACACACACACACACACACACACACGCAACAAACAACAACAAAAGCAAATATATAAAAGAAATCAATACATACGCCCTTCCTGATAAAACGATTTTGATTCTGTGGACACAACGCGCCGGAAAAAGAAGAGAAAGAAAAGAAAAAAAAAAGGAAAAATGGGAAAAATGCAATTCCTGGCGCGAGGCAAGACGTGATGGGAGACAGGAGAAACTCCAGGTGCATTAGAGTGCAGTCATGTAAGTAAAACAAAGTGAGATAAAAAGAAACAGCGGGAAGGGGGAAAAGCCGTTGAATGTTGAATTCCACTGGAATACAGAGTGAAAACTGGTGGCAGCGGTGACTCGACAAACCTGCGACGGGGAGAAGGGAAAGACTAGATCAAAAGTAGAGAAATTTCAGGGGAAGATGCACAGGGAAGACGAAAATTTCTCTTCGCCATGATAAGGAAAAGGAAAGAAAAAGAAAAATGAGAATGTTTTCTTGATAGAACACTATTATTTTATCATTTACATTTTCGTTTGCAAGATAGAACAGTATCATATTGGTAACGATAAGTACAATTTTCTCACGGAGGGGAAGAAAAACATTAAAAAGAAACGTATGTATAAATTCATACAATTTTCGTCAGTCAAGTACACACTTCAGAATCTTTCTACTGTCTCGGAGCAAAGTTAGAAAAAAAAGTAAAAAAAAGAAAAGAAAATATAAATATCATTCGCATTACTGTAGAAGATTCTCCCTGGAAAATAGTATCAATTAATCCAAGAATCCTTGTCATAAAAAAAATAAATAAATTCCAATGAAATCCCAATAAGACTATGAACAAGTTGCGATTAAGAAAGTCGAAGTCAGCCTTTCTTTGAACAGTTCCTGGAAGTTATTTGAACTCTGAGGTGTTGGCAAAGATTTTTTTTTTTTTTTTGATAAGAACCTCTTACGTAAATTGCATTTTGGTTATCGTTGAAAGTGGATATTTACTCTGGAATCCTTGTATTTCGATTGAACAAAAACAAACAAACAAAAAAAAATGCAATCAGCACGTGTTTCATTACATCCAAAGGCATAAAGACGTAAGAAATAAATTATATATATAAATATATATATTTATATATATATATATATATATATATATATATATATATATATATATATATTACATGAATACAACGTGTATAAAAAGCGATTTGTAAGCAAACAAACACACTCATACGTCACCTAACAAAGATTAATTCTTACAGGCAAAACTCGGAGGTAAAAGGAAAGTGACTCTTTTTGCTGTTTAAACCACTCTTTAAAGCCTCGAACAGCTGTTTCAATGGAACGATTAGTCCCCCTTTGTGATAACGTCTAAAAGGGTGGTTCTTGGCCTTTGTGGTCGACGGAGCGAATTGTTTGCTGCTTTTCCTTCTGTTTCCTTCTTTCGTTCTTTCGTTCTATGGATGATGATTATTTGTCACAAGTTGTTTTAGCAATTTACTATCGTACATATACGCGCAAGCGCACGCACGCACGCACACATACACACACACATACACACACATTTACACAAAGGTATGTGTGCGGATATATTTTTATGTATATATATATATATATTTGTATATATTCATATACGTGCATCTATATATGGATATATATATACATACATATTCATATACATACATATACATGTGTATATGTAAATTATACA
>NC_091558.1:4223232-4225732 GCF_042767895.1 Penaeus vannamei
CAGATAGAGATAGTTATATAAAGAGAAAAGGAGGGAGAAAGAGAGGGGGAGGGTATTAGTTAGAGAGAGAGAGAGAGAGAGAGAGAGAGAGAGAGAGAGAGAGAGAGAGAGAGAGAGAGAGAGAGAGAGAGAGAGAGAGAGAGAGAGAGAGAGAGAGAGAGAATTAACGAATACATGTTCTAGTCATGTTCTAGTCTGCCAATTTTCTCAGAAGCTTAGCAGGGCGTGTTTCGTCTTAACAAAAGCGTATTTCTTAAACTTGATAGACCTAAATTTTCTTATGGGCAATCACATCAAGTGTTTCTTGAGACAAAATGTGCAATCTCTAGGCATTCCAAATAATGGACCAATGCTAACTCTAAATGATAACTTGCATCTATCATTATTATTATCATCACTAATACTATCATTGATTATTAGTATTAATATGATAATAATAATAGTATTTACAATAATGATGATAATTACCATGATCATCATTATCATTATTATTATTTGTATCATCATTATTATCATCATCATCATCATTATTATCATTATCATTATCATCATCATCATCATCATCATCATCATCATTATCATTATCATCATCACCATCATTATCATTTTAATTTTCATTATCATTAATATCACTATTATTATTATCAATACTATTGCTATCATTATCATTATTATTATGATAATTATTATTACTAATATTACCATTATCATCATTATAAGTGTTATTAAGAATAATGATGATAATATTTGTATTATTATTATCATCATCATTATTATTGTAATGGTTATTATCATCCTTATCATTATCAATATTATTCTTAATTACAGTTATTGTTGTTAATGTTATTATCATTATAATAATCATTGACATCATCATGATCATCATCCTCATAATCTATTCATCTTATTATTAGTATTCTTCTTAATATTATGATTATTATTAATATCAGTAACTGACTCAATCTTTTAAAAGACTCCTAGATCCCGATTATGAGCCTCATCAACACAGACATTAAATGGCATTTAAGTTACGTTTACACACACACACACACACACACACACACACACACACACACACACACACACACACACAAAGAGAGAGAGAGAGAGAGAGAGAGAGAGAGAGAGAGAGTGGGTGTAATAATCTGTTCATAACTTTTTGAGTTATACTGCTAACTAACCAACCAACAAACAAACTTACCAAAGCTACCAAATTTTAATCTCCTTGGCGGATGTAATAAGTGTTAATTCTATCATTATTATTATTTTAATGATTGTTACTATTATTACCATTATTTTATAAATAATCTTTATGATGTCCATTATTATCATGGTGTTGATTTTTATTATCATTATTCTTATTTACAATTGTCATGATTACAAATATGAACCGACTTCCAAAAAAATTATAAATAGTCATGAAAAAGCCAGCAGAATCTGTCCTATATTTGGGTCTCCTCAGTCCATGATATCGCAGCGTTGCCAAAGCGGATTAGAATACGAGCGAGAAGTGTTGCCAAGGCCGCGAATGCCCGCCGGGGAATGTTCTCGCCTCAATGCATTCCATTGCAACGAAGCCAGACACACTGGTGCCGACGGAGAGGAAACTTGCTCTATACAATGAACCTTAAACTGTCAAACTGTTGCAATAAACAAGTTCCATGGACTTACGTGCATGCAAGATCTGCAACATTTTCTTCGTGTTGAATAACTGGCGGCTGAAAGTAGGTAGATAATAGAGATAAGATGCTGTTCAGTCTAAGTGTAAAGTGTTTTACCACTTCTCAACACGAAACATTAGAAACCATAATCAGAAACTAATTCTCTCCATACTTATTATCTGAAACGAGATACCCTATAATTAATCAATCTAAAAGGTCTATAAGTTCCCGCTTAAAACCCTTCAAAGTACTTTGTACCTGGACGGATACTGTTTAACAAAGAAAAAAAAAAAGTCTGACAAAAAAAAAAAAAAAAGGAAAAATCCTCAACACTTTTAATTAAAAAGTTTCTGGGGCAAGGGGAGAGCCAGGCCTTGTTACCCGGGACGAATTCTAATAAAAGGAATATACATCAAGCTACAGATGCCCTTTTCTAACAGCAGCGAGTTCCCATGGGCGAGAGAGGGCACCACCCACTGGCTTTAGTGCGCCGTAAGAGCATGAATAGGCCTATAAACATTATTGATGGACGTGACCCTCCTGTATGAAAAGTGACGTATCGTTCTCGCTATGGCTTATCGATGAGAAGGGCAATAAAACGAAGTAAAACGAAGTGAAAGCAGACACGTCCTCGGCGAATATTGCCTGGCGTCTCAAGGGACAGCAGTGGGTCGTGTTAAAACAGGCAAAAAAGGTGGATATTTCGCTCTCTCGTTATCAAATGGGCTTTTTGATGCCTGAGGTTTTCACTGTGAAGAACGTGTAATGCATCTGTGAATAAAGAAAGCATTTAAATAAATAGGGACATACATATACACTAACGGTACCTCTATCTCTCT
>NC_091558.1:4233232-4245732 GCF_042767895.1 Penaeus vannamei
TTGCCGCCGATGGGGAAAAATGGTCCGGATACGGCTTCGCAAATAACAATTACTTTTCGGACAAATCGGAAGCGACAAAATTTGCCCGTTGGAAGGTCCATTTCCGAAAAAAAACTAGTCCTGACTGGTTAGAAATTCCTGTATTATCGTTGTCATTCAAGAGAAGTGTTAGGAAAGACCAGGTATTGAGGTCGATGATATGAAACAGCGTTGCTTGCTCTTTTTTTTCTTTTTTTGTCAATGCATATTAAGACCTGGATTTGTTGCAAAACATCTGAATATTATTTTTTTTAAATATGGACCGTTAATACACGCTTCATGCTTGGATTTTCGAAATATATTTATTGATATTATGAATCAGTTTAAAAAAATATTGTTCAATCTATTAGAATTATTCAAATGATCTCATAAAAATTAGCTTGCACTGTAGATTTTTTTTTCTCATTCTTGCAACGGCAGAACATATTTCAATAACCCAAATCTATGTCGCTGCTTTTGTTGGGTTAGATAACTAAAGACATCTGGAATTCTTGCAAATGCAGAATTAGGTTGCATGTTGCATTGCTCCTGATGTGCTGTCTCGACGAATCCACATTTTACACAGCGCTCCATTGCCTAGGAACCAAAATGGCTTCGGATTCTTCACCTGAAAATAACGTTCTTACGAAAATCTCAGGTGACTTTACGATCTCGTGGAAGAGGCTATAAGTGTAGTGCATTAAGTAAAGGCGAACGCTTGATAATCGGTTCTCCAAACAAACGAAGAGGGAATAGTATGTTTCTTGCTGTAAAAATATACTCATGGAATTGTTCATTGCAAAGACCTATCTGGCCAACAGCCTTGTTTTCATTGTATTTCATAATTTCAGTGATCTCCAGTGCATACTGTATATATATATATATATATATATATATATATATATATATATATATATATATATATATATATATATATATATATATACAGTATACATACATACATACATACATACATATAAATGTGTGTGTGCGTGTGTGTATGTGTGTTTCGAAACTGGTCATATACATCTCTTGTATTGCGAAGATATTCATTCTCATTCATACCTTTCTACACACACACACACACACTCATATATATATATATATATATATATATATATATATATATATATATATATATATATATATATATATATGTGTGTGTGTGTGTGTGTGTGTGTGTGTGTGTGTGTGCGTTAATGTGTGTGTATTTGCGCCCGTGTTTGTTTGCAAATACACTACTGACACTTCCTCCATAGCGTTTGACTAGTACCTGTCATCTCTCAGGCCAAAAAGAAACCGCTTTAAACCCAAGTCGGCGCACTTCCTCGACCTATCAATGGAGTCCCTGACCTGCAACAACACAATATATGAAAAGCGAAGTCTCTTTGATGCACAGCAGTCAAGGGAACGCGATGCATGATGTTGGCAACACTTGTCTGCGAATATATATATGTATATATATATATATATATATATATATATATATATATATATATATATATATATATATATATATATATATATATATATATATATATATATATATATATATATATATATATATATATATATATATATATATATATATACCATTTATATATCATATATAAATATATAATATATATATTTATATATATAAATATATATTTATATATTTACATATATATATATATATATATATATAATGTATATATAATGTATATATTTATATATAAATATATATATATATATATTTATATACATATATACATATATATATATCTATATATATATATATCTACTATATATATATATATATATATATATATATATATATATATATATATATATATATATATATATATATATATATATATATATATGTATATATATATATATATATATATATATATATATATATATATATATATATATATATATATATATATATATATATATATATAATGTATGCAAACACACACACACACATTTATATGTGTGTGTGCATGTGTGTACACATATAAATAATATTAATTTCCATAGTGCAGTTGTGTCTATAATTAGAATAAGTCACGACACTGCATTACATTAATTTAATCTACCTTCTTTTTGTTCATGCTATTAAACAGACGCTCATAATAAAGGTCATAAAACACTGACCTTTTCATTTGCTAGAAGTAATCATGGTATATTTTTGTTGATTACCAAGAAACATGAGACATGAAGACGAAACCAATATGTCTTGGAGTCCGGACGCAACTTGAGTGTGTCTATCTTATTGAAGTTATAAAAAAGTTAAATTATACTATCAAGATTTAGCTTTTGTACGTGTGAGTATGTGCGTTTTTATGTTACTGCTGACTCCTGTGAGCGTACCTGTGATTGTATCTAGACTTGTGACATTAATCAGATCATTATCCAAGTCACACAGCCATTAAAACATTATAGCTTCTAATCTCAGTTCCTTGAAAAGAAAAAGAAAGAGAGGGAGAAAGAGAGAGAGAGAGAGAGAGAGGGAGAGCATGAGCGTGAGCGAGAGCGAGAGCGAGAGAGACAGAGACAGAGACAGAGACAGAGACAGAGACAGAGACAGAGACAGAGACAGAGACAGCGACAGAGACAGAGACAGAGACAGAGAGAGACAGACAGACAGACAGACAGACAGACAGAGACAGAGACAGACAGACAAAGAGAGAGAGAGAGGGAGAGCGAAAGAGAGAGAGAGAGAGAGATAGTCGCGAATCAGCGGTAGTAGGACACCCAAAGTCGGCCATGAGGATTGTCATTGAAGAGGAAAGACCGAGGTTTCGCGCCGTAAGAAAAGTAACTTTTTGAGCGATCCTTAGCGACAGAATGTGCCGGATCGAGAAACCACTTTGGTGAGTTACTGTCGGTCAGGACTTTCTCGGATTTATGTTTGCAATTGCACTTATTCTCTTGCCTTTCTCTTTTCCTTTCTTTTCGGTGAACGTTTGGACGAAGTAGGAAGAATGTATATCGATGAAAATCTGTAGCTTGGGATTGGTAAGAATGAATTTATTTATCGATTGTGAATCTATGGACAGTAAAAGTTCTACAAATATTGATATGCTGGAGCTAAGAATCTCTTATTATCAAAAAAAAAAACCTTTTCGGTCATATTCCGTTTATTTCATGAACCTTCCATATAGCAGGAGATCTGAATGTAAATTCATGCTTGGTGCTAGACTCGAGTTCACTTGTATTTCAACATTTATTGAACTGTTATCGTATTTTACAGTGGATTTAAAGTGCATACCTACGTCACATCTCTTTAATATTTCAGATCCAAACATGTACAAAGAAATTTATCTTTTTTTTTTCTTTTTTTTTGATATACGAAATGACGATGATGGCGAATAATTGATATCATAGATCTGTGGAATCGTTAGTTTTGTTTTCAAATTGACATATTTCCCGTGTTGCGGATTGGCCAATCTGGCAATTAGCAGATGAGATGTCTTACCATGAAATTTTCTTTCGATCGATTATCCATTTTCCCATGAAACGCTCCAAATTGCATTCCATTTTAATTAACCTCAAATCTCAGCTCAGTGAGTCTGCACATTCTTCCTTATCACTGAAAGAGACACAAATACTGCAAATGAACTACATTTCTTCGTGTAAGGGAACAGATGAATAATGGGGCCTATTTATCGCTTGTATTTAGCGTTCACTCTGGAAATATCTGTTAACACACAAGAATATTCGCCATTTGCAGATACACTTCAGTGCAATTTACACGTTCCCTTCTCTGCATGTTGAGTCTCGGCCAGAGGAAAAGGTCGACATGCAAGCCCCATGATGTTTAAGTGAGGTTATCAACAATGTGTCTATAATGTATGGTTTGATTACCAAGTTTGTGTGTGTGTGTGTGTGTGTGTGTGTGTGTGTGTGTGTGTGTGTGTGTGTGTGTGTGTGTGTGTGTGTGTGTGTGTGTGTGTATGTGTGTGTGTGTGTGTGTGTGCGTGTGCGGTAGATAAACTAAACAATAGATCTTAAGCTATTCTGAAAAGATTGCAGTTTTGAATAATTGTGGGGGAAAGAAGTTTACACCACATGTTCTTCAAACACCTGATACCAAACAACTTTGAGGCATTCAAAGGGAAACTTTAAGTGTTGTATTTCAATCTTTCCTCTTTCAATCGCGCTCAAAAATTAATGCTAGATTATCACTGCTCTTAGGTGTGATATCTTAAAACACCTCAACTGAAGTACCCCTTTACCAGCCCTTTTCTAAAATTGAATTATCAATACAAAATTGCATTAACAATATTTTATTTACTTGCGATTTGCTAGTAAAAGGTAAATTCATCCTCTTATTTTCCCCTCGTTTACGCAGCCCCAAGCTTGTGAATAGTCTCTCACTGGCTTTGGCTAAACCGTCTTTTAATTTCGGTATATACCATCACGTTTCATAAGCCACGCCTCTCAGTGCGCGTTCGCAATGGTAGAAAATGCTGGTAGGAAATGCATTTTTGCTTCAACCAGAGATTACTTTGGTTGCTACCACTAGTTCTGCCTAATCTTTAGCTCCAGCCTTGTTTATCGGAAAGAACTATCACTTTGTGGCTGAATGCCGGCAGTTCAACAGCAACAAAGACATCAAAGGCAGTAAAAAATCTCTTAGCTTGGAGCTGTATTTCGTTTCAACATCACGGCGTACATTCCTTGTAATTCATACTTAGATATATACATTATGTGTGTATGTGAATACATATATATGTTTATGTACATACATACATGCATGGTATTCCAGTAATTGCAGCTAGTTATAAAAGCGCGCGCGCACGCACACACACACACACACACACACACACACACACACACACACACACACACACACACACACACACACACACACACACACACACACACACACAATTCTCTTCGTTTCCCGTATGATGTTTGACGTGATGTTTATTGTGTATGAAGAGCTTTTTATAGTGTATACAATTTGCGAATCGCTCATGCATGACATCATTATTATCATTATTCTTTTATTTCTTTTTTTTGCGAACATATTCATCTAAGACATTCAAGAATCACGAAGTCATATAATGTGCCTATTCACGTTGTCTAACTTACCTTAATTTTTCTATGGTGACGTTTCTGGTTATCTAAGTAGAGTCAATATATACTTCTGAGATGCCAGGCGAGTGTCAGAGAGGATAATTCTACATACCATACAAATTACAGAAGCTTTATCGCCTAAACGAATATTAGCTTAAGTGCAATGCTATAGATGTTTTTACATTCCGTAATGGGTCTGTCAGTAAAGCGGCGAATCGTTAGTATGAAGAGGTAGATAAATACGTGAAGAATCTCATCTTTATTAATCGAGCAGACGTTTCGAAGGATTACATGCCTTCATCATCAGTGCTGTAATTAACCAGAAAGAAGGGTCATTGTTTTTACATTTGATTATGCTGCCAGGAACGTGGTTTATGTCCCGTAAGAAGCGCTTTTGCACTACCTCTTCCACCGTACAGTTTGCATTGTGCGGTTGCCATCACGAACACTTTGAAATTCTCTCCAGTTGGGCTAAGAAATGGCGTGTCGAACGAACAGATGCCATCGCCGAGGATTGCCAAAAGGGTTATTATTTTTTATTGCGCGTTGTTTCGATATTTCCCCCATCGGCGAAAATCCTCTAATCCGAATTTAAGTCTCCGGTTTCAGTCGACTCTTAGCGATTCCGGGTTGTCCTCCGAGTTGCGATGGAGGGTGGCAGGCTGGGCAGGAGGCAGGCTTGTACTTTGAATTATCCTTCTACTAGTTACTTTTTTATTTTTGAAAAGCACACGCGCGCACACACTCTTTCAGACACACACACACACACACACACACACACACACACACACACACACACACACACACACACACACACACACACACACACACACACACGCACACACGCACACACACACACACAAAAAAAATATATATATATATATATTCGTTTTTGCTGCTGAGTAGTTACCTGCAGATAAAAGAGTTCTCAATACATTGTCGATTTCCACATACAAACATAAAAACACACTGATGAACATAGGGTCACAGATATAAAAAGAAAAACATAAATCTACAATCTATTTTCTTTCATATTGCTAAAGGGCGGAAATCCTCTCAATAAAGTTCTGACATTTCTATACAACCTACACGCTAGATTAGTCTTTTGACATTTGCCAAATCAGTAGAATTAATCCCTCAGTATGTTTGGGTTGGAAAGTTCCCATTTTCTGTTCTTGAAAGTTTTTTTTTTTTTAATTATAATTATACCTATTCATACATCAGTTTCCATAGCCTATGCGATTACCTTGTTGAATGGCATTGAATGCTATTCTGAAGCTTTGTAATCAGTTGGTGTTGGCGAGCGAGAGATATACATATAAATTGAGGGAATAAAGAAAAAGTACGATTTTGTCATTCCCTCATTTTATATATATTTATTTTCGCTAATCCCATAAATGATAAAACGCAGGATTTATATGCTGTCAATTTAATTTCTATTTATTTATGCTCTGTTGTTTTATCATTTATGGGA
This sequence comes from Penaeus vannamei, assembly GCF_042767895.1. Lineage (NCBI taxonomy): Eukaryota > Metazoa > Arthropoda > Malacostraca > Decapoda > Penaeidae > Penaeus > Penaeus vannamei. Next base: position 4,239,798 of record NC_091558.1, read on the forward strand.
TTAGTGAAAATAAATTCATATAAAATGAGGGAATGACAAAAAAATACGATTTCTAACGGGAGTTATTGGCGAAATTTGTTTAACTATCACTTGGGAACAATCAGGCTAAACTAGTGCAGCAAAACCATTTTTTCGACTACAACTACAACTAGATATATCTTCAACAAAGTGAACAGCGAGAAAGGCGTTTGCAACAGATGGTGTGTACAGCTGGTGGGTGTACCTATTTCGGATTTGTTAGTATTCGACTATTTTCTCGAATCGTGATTTTCTGTCGGCTGAATTAAGTTTGATTTTTCTTTTTGGATCCGATTGTTTGGTCTGTTTCTTTTTTTTCGTTTCGTTTTCTTTGAAAAAAGTGAATCAAACCCTTGCAAGCTTTTTCCTGGAACTTTTTTCTTCATTTCCTGAATGTGGAAGGGCAAATAATTATTGTAGTCTGTGTGTAGGTGTGGTCAGGGAAAAAGATTTAAAAAAAATATGAAAGACTATATATTTTCTCAATATATTTTCACGTTGGATTTATCTGAAGTGAATTTAATTTATATTTATTGATATTCATATTTATGTTGTTTTATCCTTTATGGGATTTACTTTACCTTGTGACATTGCATTTAATTTTTTTTACGTATCTAAAACTTGGGATACCGCCTCGTAATACGTTTCATGTAACTATAATAATGGTTGTAAAAATGAACCCGTACATACTCTTTCCTTAAACATAAAAACGTTTACTGCTTGTGTTTCCACATGTATATATTTTTATCTTGAATTAATAAAACGAAGAAGCGATACGACTAATAACGCCAGAAATGTGAAGAACTCTCGATAATTAAATCTCGTTTATGATGTTTGTGGCCTGTACCCTCAAGTTCTTTGCCATTATACTTACTTGTTTTTACTCAATCTTTTAGTTTAAGTTATTGAAAAGGAAGGTGGATGAGAGTGCATTACAAACGCCCTCATTCAAGTTGCTTCAAGTTGCTTCATTATTAGTGAGAATTCCAGGGACAATACATGCGGGAAGCGTGGAGAGACTAGGGCTTCTTTCTTGTATGTACGCATTTCCCGCTGGTTAATCTTCCTGAACACTGCTGCATTATTCCGGTGCGTCTGGGGTTCGATCATTTAATGTTTGTTTACGTCTGAGTCTTTGGAAACCTGTTAGTCTGTGCATGTGTACCTACTAGTCTATATTACTACTACTATCGACACTACTGTTGTTAACATTGTTATCAATAGTATTATAGATGTTTTATTGTTGTCGACGCCATTATCATCATTCACACCATAAATCATCATTATTGTAAATGCATACATGTATTGTAATCAAATCCATAGCTATGAACTGTATTTTAATCATGCAATATTTATCGGATAAATATCTATGCTTCAAATGTTAGTGAATAAAAAAAAAATGTTTTGCTAAACAATTTGTCTTACGGAAAGAAAGAAAAATAGAGTTCAAAGTAGGAAAGTTCTCTGCCCTGTGTCCCTTGTATGTTGTACATCAAAGGGATCGTTCACTTTTTCTTGTGTTCCTGTAGGTCGGGTACTACACGGGACTGCCATGGAGGACACAAGTTGTTTGATGGTACATACACATTCTTCTACAATTCACAATGTCTTCTTTTTTCGTATATTTAATTCCCGTTACAAGACCAAATAATCACGCATTAATAGTGTAAGAAAAAAATATGGGCGTCTTTCCCGTAATGTTACTTTTCCATCATCCAGAATATTCTTAAAAGTATTTATCAGCCGTTACCGCCCCAGTGATTTTAAAATTAATAACAATGTTAATATAATGACAATAATAAGGAAACGGCAGATAGCTACACAAATAAAACGTAAGAAGGAGACACGTTAATATCTGTAAGCCTTTCAACCGAAATTTTATTCAGGAAACTCAACCACGACAGCCAAGCAGAGGTCTTCGAAGTGCTTAAATTATTTTTCTCAGATACTTATGAGACATAACAAAATTTGGACGAGAAAGAAAAAAAATATATATAAATACATATTATCAATAATGATGATAATAAAATATAAGGGGGGGATAATACCTCTAAATACTTTTTTGACAGTTCTAGCATATAGTTCTGAGTTTATGTTTTATTTGGCTTTTTCCTCTGTGTACATATTTTCTTTTTATTGCATTATCTCGTAAAAGGATCACATTGCTTTTTTCGTGATTCTTTTACCTTTTTCATGTTCTTAAACCTATAGCTGTTTTTTTTAGTAAATTGTGCACATTCATAGTATCTTTATTCCTTTCATTTTAACTTTTTCAGAAATAATTTTCCATAAGTGCTCCGTCGATGAATCTTGAAAGTTGTGCTCAAGAGTAAGTTATGAAACACGTTCTTGTGAAATATGCTGATAGAGGATGGTATAAACAAGCGCTTCTTGGATCTGGTATATGAAAATGTACCTATTAAAATATAAATTAAAGTGAAATATAAAATGAGTTACTATATCTACCACCTCATACTTTAATTTCAGTCAGAATTATTTATTGCCTCGGGTGTACATTCAGGGTCCCTTGAGTTTGTACGGCCCTCGAACTGCACTTTATACACAACAACGTTTTACTGCCATATAAACAATCTTGCTGTAATCAAATACAAGTTTGAGTTTTCAGTATTTCAGGCACAATATTTATTAAGTATTGTACGATAATTGATACATCCTATACTTTCGGTGAGTAATATAACAACATTACAGTTAAACAGTACAGTATATTTTGCCTTGTGATGTCACTCTGTACAAGGAAAGCAACCCATGTCTGGAAGGTCCCCATCAAGATTCTTAAGTGGGTACTGAATCATATACAGTTCAGGAAGCCCCTAGGGATTGGTGGTTTGGTACAGTGTGCACCTTGCTTAAGTCAGTATTTAATATATAAACTCACATACAAATTTGCTTGATCCCTTCAACAACCAAATGGGTGCAAGTACGTTGCATTTTATAGGTGGCATAGGTTGAAAAATTCAAGAATCCATAAGAAACTTTTAACTGTTTTATAAATGAGTACTTATTTAACCATTTCATTTGAACAATTGCTATGTACCACTTGAATATGGTGTCAATATTTCACCATTCTCTCTCTCTCTCTCTCTCTCTCTCTCTCGACACACATACACACCTCCCAACCACACACACACACACAGACACATATGTGTGTGTGTCCGAGTGCATGTGTGCGATATAACCCTAGCCTTGGGGAAAGAGAGAGAGAGAGAGTTCTGCATCCCATGCTGTTACTGCATTTTGAGTCTGTGCATTTTCTGATACCAAATACTGGTTTGATTATCTAACATACAAAAATCCAAAGAGCTTAGGTCAAAAAAGTACAATCTTCGTTCCATATCATCGATATCACTTGACCCCCCCCCCCCTCCACCTCTCCCTCTCCTATTCTCGTTCGCGTAAAAAGGGCAGTTAGCAATAACAAGAAATCCTGACCAATGGGTACCAACTCTTTCGAAAATGGTGTGTCGAGCGGGCAAATTTTGTAGCTGAGGACTGCCAAAAAAGTAATTGTTTTTTTACGGGGCAATATCTCGGAATAACTTTTTTTTTTTTTTTCTTTATCTGCGACAATCCTCTTAGCTGAATTTAGGTCGTCGATTTCGGTTGACTCGTAGGTTGTCCATCGACCACTGTGGGAACTCTAGTCTCCTTTCCATTGATATTTGGAGCGTATACTACTAAGATCTATTAATCTTTTTATTTATCAATTTGTTTCTTACGGGTATTATTCTCAGAAATGAACATATCAGAGGGGCAGTTCGAAATAATATTAGATCACTATTTTTTTTCTTTTCTTTTAAATACCACCAATACTCTCTTCCATTTCTTTGAGATGAACTGGAAGAGATGAACTCTAGAACAAAAGCTGATATTCATTTACTGTTTTCTCACTAAAGACGAGAAAACAAGGTATTGATTTCTAATTGGCGTAAACAATGTATATGTATGTGCAGTATATATAGATATTCACGTACGCACACCCCTCCCCTCCACAGACACATCATTACACAAACACACACACACATGAATATATATATTTGTATATATATATGTGTGTGTGTGTGTGTAGGTGTTGGTGTATATACATATATATAAAGATTATAATATATGTACACATGTATGTACATATATATACATATATATATATATATATATATATATATGTGTGTGTGTGTGTGTGTGTGTGTGTGTGTGTGTGTGTGTGAATTGTCGAACAGAAGGACACTTTCTTCCTTTATGAATCTGTAGGCTAAGGTAGATTTTAGCCGAAGACAAATCTGGAATCTTTGAGGGATTATGAAGAAAAAGATACAAAGCTCGGATAATTAGTGGATTAATTTCCTTCTTGAAAACGTATCTATTTATTTTCCTTTCCTCTCATTCTGAAGAAAAAGTCTTTGGTCATTTTCATCTATGTTCTCTGTCTTGCCATGCCAGAAATAGATTTTATTTTCATTTCCATCTATTAGTTTACTTTTTATTTCATTCTTTTATTCCAATTTTTGCTTCACATCTCCAGCGCCTAGTCTTATTCTTTCGTAAAATATTCTTCCGTTTACGGCATTCACAATCCATGCAGATCAGATACCACAAAAATCTTTTATCTAAATTTGAAACCATTGTGTGAATACAATGCCTCTTCAGATTTGTGTCACCCTCACCCCCCCTTTTCTGTGAAACTGAAACTCTTCCCCCTTCCTATTTCTATCCCCCCACCCCCACCCCTACCCCCTCGTCCCCTTCAATGCCCCTCATCCACCCCCCTCCCTCCTCCACCCTCCTCGCTTACCCACCGTCAAAACTACACACAAAAAAATAATAAGGAATAAAAAAATATACATATATAGAGGAAAAGGCAAAATTGTCTACAGGATTTTTCACAAAATATTTCTAGCTCGACGTCACCGCCGACGAGCCGAGCCAGCTGCTGACGCGGGAGGAAGAGACAATCAGAGCTCGGAGGAAGGAGGAACTCGCGGCTGACGCTCGACGCCCCCCCCCCCACCCCCACCATCTTCCTCCTCCTCTCCTACCCCTTCCTCCTCCCCCACCTCTCTCGTACCCCTACACCATCCTTCCTCTTCCTCAACCCCATCCACTTCACCACCAACCCCTTACTTCTCCCCCCCCCCCTCCATGAAGAAGCTCGCTCCTCGCTCCTGCCGCGTCCGCTGGTGGGTGGGGAGTGGGGTGGGGGGAGAAGTTGAGGGAGAAATGGATGGGGTTGAGGAAGAGGAAGGGCGGTGTGGGGGTACGAGAAAGAAGGTTGGGGAGGAGGAAGGGGTTGGGGAAGAGTAGGAGGAAAGTGGTTGTTGTTGTTGTTGTTGTTATTGTTGTTGTTGTTGTCGTCGTCGTCTTCATTATTATTATTACTATCATTATTATTATCATTGTTTTTATTATCATTATTGCTATTATTGTTATTTTCATTATCATTATATTTCTCATTCTCATTTTCATTATTATTAATAATTATTACTATCATTGTTATTATTGTTGTTATTATCATTAATGTTATTATTGTTGTTTTTAATAATAATCAGTATCATTATCATCATCATCATTTTTCCAAATATACATTTACATATACATATTTATCTATCTGTCTGTCCTCTCTATTTACTTATCTACAACTCCCTATCTATATATATATCTGTCTATCTATCTCTCTGCCTGTTACTCTGTCTATCTGTTACACTGACGCGCTGTTTTAGATAAATAATTTCTCTCCTGACTCAATCCTCAGCCACTTCATCAGTAATAAACTAACGTGACTTTACGACTCAACAATAGTCTTGTCCAACTTGGGTCATACTACCTTCATAGATATTACACACCTGCTAATACTAGCATAGAGATAGAGAGGTTTTACTGAAAATTTCCTCGGGTTCTCGGTGGA
>NC_091558.1:4253232-4258232 GCF_042767895.1 Penaeus vannamei
AGCAATGGAATTAAGAAGACGAAGAAGAAGAAGAAGAAGAAGAAGAAGAAGAAGAAGAAGAAGAAGAAGAAGAAGAAACCGCTAGATTTACGTTATTTACTAATACTTTTTCAGCGAGAAAGCTATGGCACAGTATATTAAGAGTTCCGTGAGGAGGTTGCTATACGAAAATAAACTCTATATGCAAGGTGGCTCTGACTCACAGACAATGAAGGGGGGGGAGGGGGGGAACAAAGCATTGCGAGTAAAGGGCAAGAGATGAAGCAGTTTTTGTTTTTTGTTTTTTAGTTGGAAGAAGAGGTAGAATAATGACTCGTCTTTTTAGAACAAAAATCCTGTTCCTGGACTTCTATAATTTATAGAACTATCTTTATCATCATCGCCGTCTGCGTCATCGTTATAACAACCACTACAACTACTATTCTATAATTTATAGAATTGTCTTTATCATCGCCATCGCCGTCTGCGTCATCGTTATAACTACCACTACAACTACTAATCATACATCTCATCATCATCATCATCACCATTGTCGTCATCGCTATTGTCCTCACTACCACCATCATCACCATCATCACCAATCCTCCTTTTCTCCGTCATCGTCAATCATCATCATCATCATCACAATTGTCGTCATCACTATTGTCCTCACTACCACCATCATCACCATCATCACCAATCCTCCTTTTCTCCGTCATCGTCAATCATCATCATCATCATCACAATTGTCATCATCGCTATTGTCCTCACTACCACCATCATCACCATCATCACCAATCCTCCTTTTCTCCGTCATCGTCAATCATCATCATCATCATCACAATTGTCGTCATCGCTATTGTCCTCGCTACCACCATCATCACCATCATCACCAATCCTCCTTTTCTCCGTCATCGTCACCAACATCAATTTCATCGTGGATTACAACAGCGAAGAATTGCAGGAAATGAAACAGGTAGCGCGACTGCTGTGTATTGACGGATGGCTGATGAATACACTCAAATGCACGAAAGGAAATGTCCCTTTTCCGTTTTCTTTATTCATTTTCTTTCTATTTTTTTATTTTATTTTCTTTCTATTTTTTTATTATTCTATTTGTTTTCTTTATTCATTTTCTTTCTATTTTTTATTTTATTTTCTTTCTATTTTTTTATTATTCTATTTGTTTTCTTTATTCATTTTCTTTCTATTTTATTTCTATTTTTCTCTTAATTTTTATTTTCTAAGTATCATACACTGTGTTAATTTGTTTATTGTTTATGCAAATGTCTGATATCACTGTTGATATGCAAATATGCATTGGAGGGTTATATGTGTAGTGTAATGAGAGAGCTGTTATGATACTTGACATTATGAAATAAAACATTGTATTTATTTAGATTTATAACGCTGGCCATTAATGACTGTGTATACATACGTACATACATACACACATACATACACATATATATATGTGAAATTATAGATATTGCTTCATTACAGATACAAAGTTAATATTTGTCGGTGCAGGTTAAAGGATTCCAATGCTTAGTATTAAATCATAAGATAATATTGAATTCATCATTCAGATTATATACCTTGCTAGCATTTGAGTTCTTATCTTCCCGGTATGAATAAGACATTGGCTAAATATTCAGATTCAATAATAGATTACCTGAGAATTAAGATTATGTGTCATCGTACTTAGTTGCCTTACCTGTTCTTATAAGTAAGTGGGTAAATCATATAATGCCATAGAAAGATCTCTGCCAACTAAATATTATTGTATTTGTGGTGATAGATATATCTTGGGATGAAACTTATTCATAAGTCAGAGAGAATAAAGGGAATGTAAAAATGAAATATTAATTTGTCTTTTACACAATAATCTTGCGCTCGGAACTCCTCCTTCAACAAGTTGGATTTTTTTATTTTTTTTATTTTTTAATTATATATATATATATATATATATATATATATATTTTTTTTTTTTTTTTTTTTTTTTTTTTTTTTTTGACACATGAGACTTTCAATACTTATGTAGAAACCACTTGCTCGGTAGTTCACCGGATGAGCCCAACTTGAGCTGGGGCAGGCTGGAAGTCTATTTTCAGGGTAAATCACTGTTAACGTAATGAAGAGAAACGCTCGTAGTACTTGCCGGTTAATAACTGTATCAATTAAAAAAACTAAAAGGAACACACAAAATAAAATAGCACAATAAAAACACCTAAAAGAAAAAAATGAAGGCCACACGTCCAGCCAGCTCCGAGGGTTTAGGTGAAATGTAAAAAGAACAAAAAGGCTGTAAATTAAAGCACAAAAATCTAAACAAAATACGGTAAAAAAAAGATAAAACACAATAAAAAGGGTCATGAAAAATACAGAAAATTAAAATACAAACAATTGGAAAATATACAGATAAAAGGTATATAGCTCCTAGCAAGTGGCTTAAGAAATAAAAATAAAAGCAATTAAGATGAACAGGTGAACTTCAGATTTCACTACACTTGTAATATTAGCTTTTGAAAAATATTTACCCACTACAATGTTACAATTCATATTTATGGTAAATCGTACAGTTAACAGTCATTTAAAAATAAACATTTTTCATAAAACAATTATACCCCGTTCCAAGAAAGACAATACCATGTGCTTCAGTGAGGCTTCGTTGAGAAAGATATGACTCAGAATCATATAACATAATCAAAATTTCATTTATTATTTTGGTAATTCTAATCTTCACGGATTTACGTTGAATATGTCACTAGGAACAAAGAGCCTTCCTTTCACTTCAGGCGCAGGCACTTGACTAGCAGAGAGACAGCCTTAGCAGACTGCTAAAAACAGGTTTCCTGCTTGCCTTTCTTATCGAGACTGATTTACATAACAATAAATACATCCACTACGTTGTTTTTTATTCTTCGGGATTGCTTGTGCTCTCTAATTCACCAGAGGTTCCTTTGGCCCAGAACCATTCCACGGGCTGCCCTCTATAAGTCGTTCAAAGTCGAGTCAGAGCAGGACACGACAACGGGTGGTAACGAAGCTCAACAGAAAAAGTGTTCAGAGGCCATCAATGAATAAAATAATACTAAAAGGGAAAGGATATGTCAGTGGGTGTGAGGGAAAGTTATTCATGAAGGTTGAGGATAAAGAAAGATTCCAAGTTGTTGATGCTGCTGCTGTTGTCTTTGTTATTGTTGTTATTGTTGCGGTCGTCGTTGTTATTGCTGTCGTCGTTATCGTCGTTGTCGTCGTCGTCATGTGTGTGTGTACGCGCGTATACACGCACATGCACGTTCATCTCTCTCTTATATAGATAGACAAACTGATAGATATATATATGGATATTTGTATGTGTGTGTGTAGTTCTATATGTACTGTGTTTGTATATGTAAATATAATATATGCATAAATATAGTATATGTATATATAGAGATATAGTTATATACATATGTAGATGGATAATGTATGTATATAGATAGATAGATAGATAGATAGATAGATAGATAGATAGATAGATAGATAGATAGATAGATAGATAGATAGATAGATAGATAGATAGATAGATAGAGATAGATAGATAGATACGAATACATACATACATACATATATATCTATAAATACATTTCTCGAGAAACAGAAACTATTACCACCTACCCTCTTCGCCATCCCTTCTGGCCCTTGGATCCGAACAGTTTAATTTCCTGGTCTATATTTTCGACGTTTCCTCGCACACAAAGCCTCGTCCGTTTCCCTGCAATCAGTGTGTATTTCTCAGAACTCCTTAGACGGCAGATACTTTTTGGATTACCTTGGGAAAGGATGAAGTTCATATAAAGGCTTCTTGGATTCTTTTTGATAGCATTGGGTCTAGTCTTTGGTTTTATATATTTATCGTTTTATCGATCCTTATTGGTTGTATTGCTATTATCAATATCGTTTTTAAATTACATTTTAGATTTCTTTCTCTTTGTTTAGACGATAATCATACTATGGCCACTGTGATTTCAATTTCTTAACTGTTTTTATACAAAAATGGTTCAACAAGTGATTCACCGAGGTATCAATTATTAGGCTTATAGCTATTTGGCTTTTTTCTTTTTTTTCTATGTGTGTGTGTGTGTGTGTGTGTGTGTGTGTGTGTGTGTGTGTGTGTGTGTGTGTGTGTGTGTGTGAAGAATAGGTTATTTCACACTGAATTGCAATCCAATTTGGACGAGGATTTTCCATCATGAAGCTGAGGACACAATAAAGAACACACTGACTCACCTGCACAGAAGGCAAGGAGAAAATTTCCTAAATGTTGTCCTCGGCTGTCAAATGTCCCAGGGAAATAATTTCTCCATCATCTTAATTGCTGATACCTAGCGAAAAAGTTTGTCTCCTTCAGAAAGACGTAAAAGAAATAAAAATACGAATAGTTTTTAAGAATAACGAATAAATAATATATATAAAAAAAGGAAATCCAGAATGCACCTCTGTGTTGATTCAAGTGTACTTACATAACGATGGGGATATGTTGATCGAGTTCCTGTTCCCCGCTGCAGACTCGCACTTAAGACTGCTTGATCGTTCTTTTAATTCCATTAAATTTCTCCTGTCTGACTTAAATTTGGACATTGGACATCGTAGAGTTATTGGGGCTCTTTCAGTTTAATACAAGATTGAAACCGATAATTCACATCCCCTCTATAAGTTTTTACATGATTTTTATCAACCTGTAAGAATTACCAGAAGTTGTATGACCCTCAATTCAATGACATTTGATGTAAGTCGATCGTCTACACGTCAGTTTTCTAGATGCTTTTTTACTGCTATTTGTAGACTTTGGAATAGATTGCCTTCAGAGATCGTAACTTCTTCGACTCTTGATAAATTTAAAACGTCAGCTAACATGTTTATCTTACGTAATTAACTGACTTTCTTTTAGTCATTCTTTCTTAGCTGTATCTTGACCTGCACTGACACCTTTGGTGGTATAAATCTCGATTTTTTCAGTGTGGCTCATTATTTAG
>NC_091558.1:4285244-4287744 GCF_042767895.1 Penaeus vannamei
TTATAATAATAACAATGATGTAATGAAAAATGATAATAACATAAACAAATAATAATAATAAAAATACCTCCTCACACTTTTATCATCTTTTATTATCTTCTCCTTCTCCTTATCCCCTTCACCTCCATCACTCACCATCTTCTCTCCCTCTCTCTCTCTCTCCCAGGTGTCGTGGATTCGTCACAGGGACATCCACCTGCTGATAAAAATGATAATGATAGAAACAATAATAATAATAATAAACATACCTCCCCACACTCATCATCTTTTATCATCATCTTCTCCTTCACCTCATCCCCTTCACCTTCACATCCATCACTCACCATCTTCTCTCCCTCTCTCCCTCCCTCTCACCTCCATCACTCACCTTCTTCTCTCCCTCTCTCCCTCCCTGTCACCTCCATCGCGCATCATCTTATGTCCCGCTCTCCGTCTCTCTCACCTCCATCACCTATCTTCTTCTCTCCCTCTCTCCCTCTCTCCCAGGTGTCGTGGATTCGTCACAGGGACATCCAACTGCTGATAAAAATGATAATAAAAACAATAATAATAATAATAAACATACCTCCTCACACTCATCATCTTTTATCATCATATTCTCCTTAACCCCCTCACCTTTACATCCATCGCTTATCACCTTCTTCTCTCCCTCTCTCCCTCTCCCCCAGGTATCGTGGTTTCGTCCTCATCATCTTTTATCATCTTCTCCTTCTCCTCATCTCCTTTACCTTTACATCCATCATTCACCTTCTTATCTTCTTCTCTCCCTCTCTCCCTCTCCCCCAGGTGTCGTAGATTCGTCACAGGGACATCCACCTGCTGATAAAAATGATAATAATAGAAACAATGATAATAACAATAATAAACATACCTTCTCACACTCATCATCTTCTCCTTATCCCCTTCACCTTCACCTCCATCGCTTATCTTCTTCTCCCTCTCTCCCTCTCTCTCACCTCCATCACTCACCACCTTCTTCTCTCCCTCTCCCCCAGGTGTCGTGGATTCGTCCTCATCATCTTTTATCATCTTCTCCTTCTCCTCATCCCCTTCACCTCCATCACTCATCACCTTCTCTCCCTCTCTCCCTCTCTCCCAGGTATCGTGGATTCGTCACAGGGACATCCACCTGCTGATAAGAATGATAATAATATAAACAATAATAATAATGATAAACATACCTCCTCACACTCATTATCTTTTATCACCATCTTCTCCTTCTCCTTATCTCCTTCACCTTCATCTCCATCACTCATCACCTTCTCTCCCTCTCACCTCCATCACTCACCATCTTCTCTCCCTCTCTCCTTCCCTCTCACCTACATCGCTAATCTTCTTCTCTCCCTCTCTCCCTCTCCCCCAGGTGTCGTGGATTCGTCACAGGGACATCCACCTGCTGACGGTTGGGACTTACACCTATACTTCTGACCAGCGATTCCGAGCTCTGCATATGGACGACTCCGACGACTGGGTCCTCAAGGTCAAATATGTGCAGGTAAGGAGGAGGGGGGAGGGGGATTGGGGCAGGGGGGGTGAGGGTGGGTGAAGGGCAGGGGGGTTGGGGGGTAGGGGTGGTGGGGTAAGGGGGGGTGAAGGGGTGTTGAGGGGGGGTGGGGTGACGGGGTGGTGAAGGTGGTAGGGTGGGGAGGGGAGGGGTGTTGGTGGTGGTGTCGTGGGGTAAGAGGGGCTAAGGGTGTTGAGGGGGGATGGGGTGGGGAGGTAGTTGCAGGGTGGTGGTGGTGTGTTGTGTTGTGTTGTATTGTGCTGTGTTGTGTGTGTGTGTGTGTGTGCGTTTATATGAATTGCCGCAGATGTAACAAAATAAATCCTTTGGTTTTGTATGTATTTGCATAATGAACTAAAAAGGATATAAGTATCCATAATCGATTAAAAAAATCTATTAATTCCAGCGACAGAAAAAATAATGATTTCAAGTAAGAAGGTAACATACTTATTTAAGATTTCTTAGAATCCAAATCATTTTTTTCTCGGCACTTAATGAATAAACAGAATTTGTATACATGATGTACCTTGGTAAGTCAACAAGAATGTATATATGGAAATATTTATGTCTATTACTCAAGTGGTCTTTTTAATCTACATTTAAACATTTCGAAAATACATCCAAACATGTTTTAATTAAAGATCAAATTAAGAAAACATTCTAAAATGCACGGATAAATGTATGTCATTTTATTAGATATTCAAGTGCACATATCGATACATGAATTTGTGTATGTCGTACGTGTATAAACATCGTATTTATGTTTGTGTGTGTATAATGCATATCCACGTGTACGTATAATGAACATGTGTAAATACAAACGTACACCTGTCCCTTACAACACTTAATATAACACATGTATTCTGGGAGAGAAAAAGAGTAATTAAAATCAAGCCAATCAACACAAAGGATTCAACGAAAAAAAAAATCGCTAATCACATCGATTTGATTAATTGCAAAACTAGGATCCCGAAGGCAACGAATTCTGTTTTTTTT
>NC_091558.1:4312744-4315244 GCF_042767895.1 Penaeus vannamei
AGTTATACATACTAGCAAAATTTATTATTATACATGAGGATGTTCGCACGGTTAACGTTACGTGACAATAATGACTAGTGTTATGTTTGAGATGATGATAATATCACAATAATGATACAGTGACAGTAACAGAATATTAGGGATGGGGGTAAAGATAAAGATAACACCAATCTCAGTGATAATAACATCATAAGCAGCAGCAGCTACAACGTCACAACACTAATGCAACGCCAATGGTAATTTTGAAATAACGATGATAAATGGTCATCAACAGCCAGTGCAACTCTCACTTGGAATGTCTCACTCACATTCTCATTTTCTGATGTTCTTTAAAAACTGCAATCGTGTATGGTAATCTAATTTTGCAAAAAGACATTTTGAAAAAGTAGTGCAAATGAGTCGGCTATTTTGTTTTGATCTGTTAAAAATATGGGATTTGTTTATTTATTTCGTTATCTTTTATCTCCGAAGTGTAAGTAATGGCAAATTCGAGAAACATTAAAGTAGATGATAGTCCTGGTGTCAGAGTCCCCTCCATCATGGCGGATCTGCTCGATGTGAGTGTATCTGAGTGTACTGTAGCATTATTGCCTCCAAAAATCGTTCCATTTTTTTCCCCTCAGTTCCGATCACCAATATCATTCGGAATAAGCCTCGGGTTCCGAATGTGCAATTACAGGTACTTGTGCGTTATTCATGGAACACGGACGGCGCAAGTACAGCGATAATCACACGCTTGTATTCGGATATCTGTGCGTTGTACGTGGGATCACATATACAATTTAATTGGTAATGATTCTGTACCAACTCTGCAGTAATTGATTTAAGTACGTGGTACTCATTACCAGTAGGTACCATTATTTCTCTTTGGATAATTGTAATTACAAGTTATAATTAAGAAAAGACACAATATAATAGTTAATAGTCCTTGTGTAGTCTTTGTAAATATCAAAAGACAATGGCACAGTACATGGGATTGACAGTGAACATGGTATACAGTTAAAAATTCCCAAAATATTGTAGTGTCTGTACATAAGTGATATGCAAAGTTAACGATGTTGTTATGTTTATTTGTACATTGCGGGAGACCAAACTGACCAAAAACATTGTGGGTTTCCAGGCGCGGTGTTTAGTTTTTCACTTAGGAGGTGGATTTATACATTTTTAACTTTATTTCTATTTTAAAATGAAGGAATATGAAGCCAACGTCATTTCTATTCTAAAATGAAGGAATATGAAACCAAATATTCTTTCAGAGTCCGGGAAAGAAAGCGCTATATGCCACAAGGACGATATTCAAAATATACCTTTCCTCCTGTCTATATTTCACAGGTGTTCACCATCATGTATACATACAAGCTAAGCCTATAAGGGTTAGAAGTTCCAATCTTCTTCAACACTTAGCTAGTAGTAGTTCCTCTATTTTATCAATTAATTTATTAAGCCTATATATGTACTTTCTGCAAAGTTTACTCTTTATATCCTTCACAATTCTCAAGGCATCTTAGAAGAACGTCGACGTGTAATGAAATCGTCGGTTCCGCCCGTAGAGTTTTTCACACAGACGGAGAGTGAGAAATCAACTTTACATATCATATCCGAGTTTACCATAGCTCCACACAAAGAGTAATTGCAATAAAGATCAAAAACGTATTCGTAAGATTAACTCTCAGTTATTATGGAGATGTTAGAGATGAAGCTGGAAAGGGGAATTAAAGCGGACGTAATAACAAGGATGTATTTCTTGGTACTCATTCTTGGGATTTAGAGGACGGGATTACAGGATGAAGGATCGTGATATTGAAGTGAAGGCTAAAGTACTTGGCATATTAATGTTTCTCCGTACGTATCTAATATTTTCTTCCTTAGGTCATTAAAGTAATTACGATTCTCATTATCATTGTTATTATCCTTATTAATGTTGTTATTATGAATATTATGATCATGGCTATTTCCATTATTGTTATTATCATTATTACTATTATTATAATTATTATCATTATTATTATCATTGTTATTATTATTATCATTATTATTATTATTATTATTATCACTATTATTATCATTATTATTATCATTATCATTATCATTATCATTATCATTATCATTATCATTATCATTATCATTATCATTATCATTATCATTATCATTATCATTATCATTATCATTATCATTATCATTATTATTATTATTGTTATTATTATTGTTGTTATTATTATTATTATTATCATTATTATTATTGTTATTATTATTATCACTATTATTTTTTATTATCATTATTACTATTAATGTTATAATTATTGCTATTGTCATAATGATAATAATGATGATAATAATAATAATACAAATAATTAATATTATTAATACCCTTGTTAACACTTGTTACTATTACCAATGCTTTTGTTGTCATTTCGTTTGTAGTTATAACTATTATTTTTATTACAATTGTTTTCATTATTATATATTTTTAATACCGTTATTATCATGATAATAACAGTGA
>NC_091558.1:4320244-4325244 GCF_042767895.1 Penaeus vannamei
TATATATATATATATATATATATATATATATATATATATATATATGTATATATATATATATATATATATATATATATATATATATATATATATATATATATATATATATATAATCATACGTGTTCATATAAACACATACATACACATATATATGTATGTATATAGACAGCTAGATAGATATAGATGTAGTTATCTTCACACTGAATACTTTTCTTAACTGTCGACCAGAGGACACACCGAAAGTCCGAAAGGAAAACACTCGCAGCGCCAAGAGAGAGATGATAACACTTTCCTCATAAATCAAGAAATGCGTGATTTATTATTGTCGCGCTGTGTCTCTTTCTCCAAGTGATTATTTCTCTTGTGGTTATCATTGGTAGTCTCCTGCGTGTGGGTGTGAATTATTAATGATAAGATATGCGCTAAAAATAAAAATAAAAATAAAAATAAAAATAAATTGTTAATGATAAGAGATACAGTGAAAATAAAGGTCGCTACATCGTTAAAATAATAGTTTACTATTATTTACACACGATTTCAAACACCCTTTGGATAGTTTATTATTATTTTAAACTATCCTAAGGCTGTTTGAGGTCGTTTGTAAATACACTTTGTGAAATAATGTATCCTACGGTTGTCTCTTCATGTGGAAGCTCATACATTTTGTATTTTCTTATCATGGTATGAGAAAAAGACATACATGACCAAATAAAGAATAAAATAAGGGGGGATGTTATACCATTTGTAGAGATAAATAGTTTAATTATAGTATCCAACGACAAATCAACGAAGCAGAGGAAGAGAAATACTAGAATAAGAATAGTAAAATAAAGTATATCCGAGAATGAGAGGCGAACGGAGAGTTTATGAAAAATGAATGAAAAGGAACGGAAGAAAAGGAGAGAGGAATGAGGAAGGAGAAATATTGAAATCAGAACTCATAGCGAACACCTGCTGAGAAGAATAGAAGGAAAGAATCCTCTACTCAAAAGCGAAAGAGAAACAAGAATAGAAGGAAAGAATTCTCGACTCAAAAGCGAAAGAGAAACATGAATAGAAGGAAAAAATTCTCGACTCAGAAGCGAAAGAGAAACAAGAATAGAAGGAAAGAATTCTCGCCTCAAAAGCGAAAGAGAAGAAACAAGAATAGAAGGAAACAATTCTCGACTCAAAAGCGAAAGAGGAGAAGCAAGAATAGAAGGAAAGAATTCTCGCCTCAAAAGCGAAAGAGGAGAAACAAGAATAGAAGGAAAGAATTCTCGCCTCAAAAGCGAAAGAGAAACAAGAATAGAAGGAAAGAATTCTCGACTCAAAAGCGAAAGAGGAGAAACAAGAATAAAAGAAAACAATTCTCGCCTCAAAAGCGAAAGAGAAACAAGAATAGAAGGAAAGAATTCTCGACTCAAAAGCGAAAGAGAAACAGGAATAGAAGGAAAGAATTCTCGACTCAAAAGCGAAAGAGAAACAAGAATAGAAGGAAAGCGAAAGAGGAGAAACAAGAATAGAAGGAAAGCGAAAGAGGAGAAACAAGAATAGAAAGAAAGAATTATCGACTCAAAAGCGAAAGAGGAGAAACAAGAATAGAAGGAAAGCGAAAGAAGAGAAACAAGAATAGAAGGAAAGCGAAAGCGAAAGAGGAGAAACAAGAATAGAAAGAAAGGAAAGCGAAAGAGGAGAAACAAGAATAGAAAGAAAGAATTATCGACTCAAAAGCGAAAGAGAAACAAGAATAGAAGGAAAGAATTCTCGACTCAAAAGCGAAAGAGAAACAAGAATGGAAGGAAAGCGAAAGAAGAGAAACAAGAATAGAAGGAAAGCGAAAGCGAAAGAGGAGAAACAAGAATAGAAAGAAAGGAAAGCGAAAGAGGAGAAACAAGAATAGAAGGAGAGAATTCTCGACTCAAAAGCGAAAGAGGAGAAACAACGAATGAAAAGGAACAGAAGAAAAGGAGAGAGGAATGTGGAAGGAGAAATATTGAAATCAGAACTTATAGCGAACACCTGCTGAGAAGAATAGAAGGAAAGAATTCTCGAAATAAAAGCGAAAGAGGAGAAACAAGAATAAAAGAAAACAATTCTCGCCTCAAAACCGAAAGAGAAACAAGAATAAAAGGAAAGAATTCTCGACTCAAAAGCGAAAGAGAAACAAAAATAAAAGGAAAGAATTCTCACCTCAAAAGCGAAAGAGGAGAAATAAGAATAGAAGGAAAGGAAAGCGAAAGAGGAGAAACAAGAATAGAAGGAAAGCGAAAGAGGAGAAACAAGAATAGAAGGAAAGCGAAAGAGGAGAAACAAGAATAGAAGGAAAGGAAAGCGAAAGAGGAGAAACAAGAATAGAAGAAAAGCGAAAGAGGAGAAAGAAGAATAGAAGGAAAGCGAAAGAGGAGAAACAAGAATAGAAGGAAAGCGAAAGAGGAGAAACAAGAATAGAAGGAAAGCGAAAGAGGAGAAACAAGAATAGAAGGAAAGCGAAAGAGGAGAAACAAGAATAGAAGGAAAGCGAAAGAGGAGAAACAAGAATAGAAGGAAAGCGAAAGAGGAGAAACAAGAATAGAAGGAAAGCGAAAGAGGAGAAACAAGAATAGAAGGAAAGCAAAAGAGGAGAAACAAGAATAGAAGGAAAGCGAAAGAGGAGAAACAAGAAAAGAAGGAAAGGAAAGCGAAAGAGGAGAAACAAGAATAGAAGGAAAGCGAAAGAGGAGAAACAAGAATAGAAAGAAAGAATTATCGACTCAAAAGCGAAAGAGGAGAAACAAGAATAGAAGGAAAGCGAAAGAAGAGAAACAAGAATAGAAAGAAAGGAAAGCGAAAGAGGAGAAACAAGAATAGAAAGAAAGGAAAGCGAAAGAGGAGAAACAAGAATCGAAAGAAAGAATTATCGACTCAAAAGCGAAAGAGAAACAAGAATAGAAGGAAAGAATTCTCGACTCAAAAGCGAAAGAGAAACAAGAATGGAAGGAAAGCGAAAGAAGAGAAACAAGAATAGAAGGAAAGCGAAAGCGAAAGAGGAGAAACAAGAATAGAAAGAAAGGAAAGCGAAAGAGGAGAAACAAGAATAGAAGGAGAGAATTCTCGACTCAAAAGCGAAAGAGGAGAAACAACGAATGAAAAGGAACAGAAGAAAAGGAGAGAGGAATGTGGAAGGAGAAATATTGAAATCAGAACTTATAGCGAACACCTGCTGAGAAGAATAGAAGGAAAGAATTCTCGAAATAAAAGCGAAAGAGGAGAAACAAGAATAAAAGAAAACAATTCTCGCCTCAAAACCGAAAGAGAAACAAGAATAAAAGGAAAGAATTCTCGACTCAAAAGCGAAAGAGAAA
The DNA here is from genome assembly GCF_042767895.1 of Penaeus vannamei. Taxonomy (NCBI): domain Eukaryota; kingdom Metazoa; phylum Arthropoda; class Malacostraca; order Decapoda; family Penaeidae; genus Penaeus; species Penaeus vannamei. The sequence continues at coordinate 4,323,568 of NC_091558.1, forward strand.
CAAAAATAAAAGGAAAGAATTCTCACCTCAAAAGCGAAAGAGGAGAAATAAGAATAGAAGGAAAGGAAAGCGAAAGAGGAGAAACAAGAATAGAAGGAAAGCGAAAGAGGAGAAACAAGAATAGAAGGAAAGCGAAAGAGGAGAAACAAGAATAGAAGGAAAGGAAAGCGAAAGAGGAGAAACAAGAATAGAAGAAAAGCGAAAGAGGAGAAAGAAGAATAGAAGGAAAGCGAAAGAGGAGAAACAAGAATAGAAGGAAAGCGAAAGAGGAGAAACAAGAATAGAAGGAAAGCGAAAGAGGAGAAACAAGAATAGAAGGAAAGCGAAAGAGGAGAAACAAGAATAGAAGGAAAGCGAAAGAGGAGAAACAAGAATAGAAGGAAAGCGAAAGAGGAGAAACAAGAATAGAAGGAAAGCGAAAGAGGAGAAACAAGAATAGAAGGAAAGCGAAAGAGGAGAAACAAGAATAGAAGGAAAGCGAAAGAGGAGAAACAAGAAAAGAAGGAAAGGAAAGCGAAAGAGGAGAAACAAGAATAGAAGGAAAGCGAAAGAGGAGAAACAAGAATAGAAAGAAAGAATTATCGACTCAAAAGCGAAAGAGGAGAAACAAGAATAGAAGGAAAGCGAAAGAAGAGAAACAAGAATAGAAAGAAAGGAAAGCGAAAGAGGAGAAACAAGAATAGAAAGAAAGGAAAGCGAAAGAGGAGAAACAAGAATCGAAAGAAAGAATTATCGACTCAAAAGCGAAAGAGAAACAAGAATAGAAGGAAAGAATTCTCGACTCAAAAGCGAAAGAGAAACAAGAATGGAAGGAAAGCGAAAGAAGAGAAACAAGAATAGAAGGAAAGCGAAAGCGAAAGAGGAGAAACAAGAATAGAAAGAAAGGAAAGCGAAAGAGGAGAAACAAGAATAGAAGGAGAGAATTCTCGACTCAAAAGCGAAAGAGGAGAAACAACGAATGAAAAGGAACAGAAGAAAAGGAGAGAGGAATGTGGAAGGAGAAATATTGAAATCAGAACTTATAGCGAACACCTGCTGAGAAGAATAGAAGGAAAGAATTCTCGAAATAAAAGCGAAAGAGGAGAAACAAGAATAAAAGAAAACAATTCTCGCCTCAAAACCGAAAGAGAAACAAGAATAAAAGGAAAGAATTCTCGACTCAAAAGCGAAAGAGAAACAAAAATAAAAGGAAAGAATTCTCACCTCAAAAGCGAAAGAGGAGAAATAAGAATAGAAGGAAAGGAAAGCGAAAGAGGAGAAACAAGAATAGAAGGAAAGCGAAAGAGGAGAAACAAGAATAGAAGGAAAGCGAAAGAGGAGAAACAAGAATAGAAGGAAAGCGAAAAAGGAGAAAGAAGAATAGAAGGAAAGCGAAAGAGGAGAAACAAGAATAGAAGGAAAGCGAAAGAGGAGAAACAAGAATAGAAGGAAAGCGAAAGAGGAGAAACAAGAATAGAAGGAAAGCGAAAGAGGAGAAACAAGAATAGAACGAAAGCGAAAGAGGAGAAACAAGAATAGAAGGAAAGCGAAAGAGGAGAAACAAGAATAGAAGGAAAGCGAAAGAGGAGAAACAAGAAAAGAAGGAAAGGAAAGCGAAAGAGGAGAAACAAGAATAGAAGGAAAGCGAAAGAGGAGAAACAAGAAAAGAAGGAAAGGAAAGCGAAAGAGGAGAAACAA
>NC_091558.1:4405244-4407744 GCF_042767895.1 Penaeus vannamei
TCTAAAATGGATCTGTTTACAAGCTTGGCCGTCACACTGCGAAGCGATATTAGGGTATACATCTTCTCATTCAGAATGATAACGCAGTTTGTTTCTCTTTTTTATTTATTTTCTTCTTAATTATTTGTTTCTTTTATTTATTTTCCTCTTAATTATTTGTTTCTTTTATTTACTTTCCTCGTAATTATTTGTTTCTCTTTTATTTACTTTCCTCTTAGTTTTTTTTATATTCTTATTTGTTTGCCTGTTCATTTTGTTATGATTTAATATATTTTTTATTTCTTTATCTATATCTTCGTTGATTAATCAGTTCATTTATTTGTTTATTTCTGCATATGTTTATCTATTCTTTTATCTATCTATTGGTTTATCTATATCTCAATTTACTTTATGAATTCGCTTATTTATCATTCTATCTACCATTTCTTGATGTTGGAGGTATATCATCCTTAAAACATAATCAATATTCTTATGAATATATAAAGCACTATTTACAACGATATCACAACTCGTTTCTTCTCACGTTTTCTTCTTCTTCTTCTTCTTCTTCTTCTTATTATTATTATTATTATTATTATTATTATTATTATTATTATTATTATTATTATTATTATCATTATTATTGTTATTATGATTATTACTATTATGATTATGATTATGATTATTATGATTATTATTATCATTATCATTATTATTATTATTATTATTATTATTATTATTATTATTATTATTATTATTATTATGATTATGATTATGATTATGATTATGATTATGATTATGATTATGATTATGATTATGATTATGATTATGATTATGATTATGATTATGATTATTATTATTATTATTATCATTATTATCATTATTAATATTATTATTATTATTATCATTATTATTATTATTATTATTATTATTGATTTATGCTTTTAAATGAAAATCGTTGTTTTCCTGACTACTAATTGTATTCTAAACAATTACTGACAACTTTCACTTTTACTTTTTAATAATTTCTTGAATTACCTATTTTAGGCATTTATTTATATATTCATCAATTATCATCGTTGTTTTCATTTCATTCTTTATTATCATGTATATCGCAGTTAATATTGTTATAGGTATTGTCATTATTATTGATATTATTGTTTTTACTGTTATCATTATGATTTTGTTAATATTATCATCATTATTACTATTCTACTATCATCACTGATATTACTATTCTGTTATTATCATTATTAATGCTATTATTGTTGTTGCTGTTGTTAGTGTTATTATCATCATTACTTTTATCATAATTATCATGATTATTATTATCATTATAATAATAATAATTATTAGTAGTACTAGTAGTAGTATCATTTTCATTATTATTATTGGTAGCAGTATTAGTATTAGTATTACTACTATAATTGTTATAATTATTATTATAATTACCATCATTATCATTATCATTACTGTCATTATTATCATTATTCATATCATTATCTTTATTATCATTATCATTACTACTACTCTCATCAATAAAAGTTTTTTATTACTATAATGATTATAATTACTACTGTTATCATTACCATCATTTTATTATCATCATTATTATTATCAGTATCATTATTGTTATTATCACCATTGCTGTTAGTATTATTATTATCATTACTGTTATTACTATCATTATTATCGTTATCATTATTATTGTTATTATGATTGCTGTTTTTATTATTCATTTTCTTACTATCATTATCAATATTTTTATTATTATTATCATTATCATTATCATCATTATCATCATAATCACTATCATTACTATCATTATCATTATTATTGTTGTTGGTGTTGTTGGTGTTGTTATTGTTATCTTTATTATTATCATTATCATTATTATTATTGTTATTATTATTATTATTATTATTATTATTATTATTATTATTATTATTATTATTATTATCATTATTATTATTATTATTATTATTATTATTATCATTATTATTATTATTATTATTATTATTATCATTATTGCTTCTATTAGTAGTAGTAGTAGTACTGTTATGATTATCATTATTATTACTATTATTATTATTATTACCATTATTATTATTATTGCTATGATTATTATAATTATCACCATTATTATTATTACTATTATCTTTTTATTATTATCATTATCACTATTATTATCATTATCATCATAATCATAATTATCATTATTTTTTTTCTTATTGCTATTATCATTGTTATCATTATTACCATCATTATTACTATTATTATCATAAATTACTTTTTTCTGTTATCATCATTATCATTAATGTTATCATTACCTCCGCCAAGTTATTTTTGGTAGCATTGTTTTGTTTGTTTGTTGGTTAACCAGATAAAGTTATAAATAGATTTTTTATGTAATATTTACCAGAAGTTTATCCTAGCCTAATTTAGATGCCATTAAATTTCTGGATTTAGACCATAATCTGGATTCAGGATTTTTTAATGGTTGCATGAGTTACATCCATTG
>NC_091558.1:4462744-4465244 GCF_042767895.1 Penaeus vannamei
GTGTGTGTGTGTGTGTGTGTGTATGTGTGTGTGTGTGTGTGTATTTTTTCTTTCTTTCTTTTTTGTCTGTTTTTCTTATTCGTCTCTTCTATCGTTACCTTATTAAATTTTTCATTATTATCATTCATATTGATTTCTTTTTCTATTATTTTCCATATATTTATTTATTTATCTGTTAGTTCTGTTATACAATAAATCCGGTAGTATGGTTCTGCCGTAAACTCGCTTTTTCTTTTTCCTCCTTCACGCTCTCTCCCTTTACTTTCTTCTCATTTTTCCTTCTTCCTTTTCCACTCTTTTTTGGCTTTCAACTCCCTCTGACTCATTCTCACTTCAGCTTTCCCCTCCATTCTCTCCTTACACCTTTATTTCTCCCTTTCATTCCCCTCTCTCGCTTTTCATCTATCCCTCTCTCTCCTTCTCTCTCTCTCTCTTCCTCCCTTTCTCTCTCTCTCTCTCTCTCTCTCTCTCTCTCTCTCTCTCTCTCTCTCTCTCTCCCTCTCTCTCTCTCTCTCTCTCTCTCTCTCTCTCTCTCTCTCTCTCTCTTATCTCTCTCTCTCTTATCTCTCTCTCTCTCTTATCTCTCTCTCTCTTATCTCTCTCTCTCTCTTATCTCTCTCTCTCTCTCTTACCTCTCTCTCTCTCTCTCTCTCTCTCTCTCTCTCTCTCTCTCTCTCTTCTCTTTCTTCTCTCTCTCTCTCTCTCTCTCTCTCTCTCTCTCTCTCTCTCTCTCTCTCTCTCTCTCTCTCTCTCTCTCTCTCTCTCTCTCTCTCTCTTCTCTCTCTTCTCTCTCTCTCTCTCTCTCTCTCTCTCTCTCTCTCTCTCTCTCTCTCTCTCTCTCTCTCTCTCTCTCTCTCTCTCTCTCTCTCTCTCTCTCTAACCCTCTCTCTCACCTTCCAACTCTCCCTCCCTCCCCCATTCTCTCCCTCCCTCCCTCTCTCCCTCCTCCCTCTCTCTCACCTTCCATATCTCCCTCCCTCCTCCTCATACCACCCATTTTTTCCCCCAAAACCCATCAACCCTCAAATCTACCAACATCTCTCCCTCCCTCCCTCCCTTCCCCTCCCCCTCCCTCTATCCCTCCCTCCCTCCCTCCCTCCCTCCCTCCCTCCCCCTATAACCCCACTCCCTCCCTCTAACCCTCTCTCCCTCCCTTCCCCTCCCTACCCCTCTTACCACCCATTTTCCCCCAAAAAAACATCAACCCTCAAATCTACCAACATCTCTCCCTCCCTCCCTCCCTTCCCCTCCCTCCCTCCCTCCCCTTCCCCTCATAACCGTCACTCTCTCCCTCCCTCCCCCTATAACCCCCACTCTCTCCCACTAACCCTCCCTCCCTCCCTTCCCCTCCCTTCCCCTCTTACCACCCATTTTTTCCCCCAAAAAAACCATCAACCCTCAAATCTACCAACATCTCTCCCTCCCTCCCTCCCTTCCCCTCTAACCGTCACTCTCTCCCTCCCTCCCTCCCTCCCTCCCCTATAACCCCCCACTCTCTCCCTCTAACCCTCCTCCCTCCCTTCCCCTCCTACCCCTCTTACCACCCATTTTCCCCCTCTAACCCCCACTCTCTCCCTCTAACCCTCCCTCCCTCCCGTCCCCTCCCTACCCCTCTTACCACCCATTTTCCCCCTCTAACCCCCACTCCCTCCCTCTAACCCTCCCTCCCCCCCTTCCCCTCCCTTCCCCTCTTACCACCCATTTTTCCCCAAAAACCCATCAACCCTCAAATCTACCAACATCTCTCCTCCTCCCTCCCTCTCTAACCCCCTCTCTCCCTCCAACCCTCCCTCCCTCCCTTCCCCTCCCTACCCCCTACCACCCATTTTTCCCCCAAAAAAACATCAACCCTCAAATCTACCAACATCTCTCCCTCCCTCCCTCCTTCCCTCTAACCCTCCCTCCTTCCCTTCCCTGCCCCTCTAACCCTCCCTCCCTCCCTTCCCCTCCCTCCCTCCCTTCCCCTCCTTACCCCTCTTACCACCCATTTTTCCCTCAAAAAAAACATCAACCCTCAAATCTACCAACATCTCTCCCTCCCTCCCTCCCTTCCCCTCTAACCGTCACTCTCTCCCTCCCTCCCTTCCCCTCCCTACCCCTCTTACCACCCTTTTTCCCCCTCTAACCTCCCCTCTCCCCTCTAACCCTCCCTCTCTCCCTTCCCCTCCCTACACCTCTTACCACCCATTTTTCCCCCCAAAAAAACATCAACCCTCAAATCTACCAACATCTCTCCCTCCCTCCCTCCCTCCCTCCCCCTCTAACCCTCCCTCCTTCCCTCTCCCCCCTCCCCCTCTAACCCTCCCTCCCTCCCTTCCCCTCCCTACCCCTCTTACCACCCATTTTTCCCCCAAAAAACCCATCAACCCTCAAATCTACCAAGGGAGAGAGTCTATCCAAGGTTCGCTGTTCCGACGAGAGAGAGCGGGTTGGCGGATCAAGAAAGGTGTGAAATAAGGTGTCAAGTCAATATAATCCCTGCGTTTACTTTGTTCAGATT
>NC_091558.1:4500244-4507744 GCF_042767895.1 Penaeus vannamei
CAATGGAGACAGTAACTGATTACTGTGCGAATTGCATTGATTATACACACCATTTCTCGAATCATAAGAATGTGTTTGAATCTGTAAGGTTACATCATACAGGATGGTTTTTAAGATATCCAATCCACCAAAAAAATCTCTCTCTTTCTTTCTCTCTATCTCCTTTTCTTTCACTCTATCTCTTTCTTTCTTTCTCTCTCTCTCTCTCTCTCTCTCTCTCTCTCTCTCTCTATCTCTATCTCTATCTCTATCTCTATCTCTATCTCTATCTCTATCTCTATCTCTATCTCTTTCTCTTTCTCTTTCTCTTTCTCTTTCTCTTCCTCTTTCTCTCTCTCTTTCTCTCTCTCTCTCTCTACCTCATCAAATGAAATTCTTACCATATCGTTTCAGAGACGCTAATTATTCACTTAATATTCTATCCATGTAGAGTAAGCATGTAACCAATACTCATAAATAGTATATGCATCTCTATATATGATTATCCATATCACGAGACATACGATTCGTGATTAAGGGAAATGGAAATCCCTGACGTTCGCGAAATATATTGCAAAATATCGTGCTTCAATTGGCTTGCCGGTGTGTATCCCTCTCTATCAGGGCAGACACATACAAAGCGAAAAGTTGTTTCAATAGGCTCCTGTAACGTGAGCACAAAAGACTAGAATGTGTTGCGGGGTTTGGGATATACCATGCGTTTGACAGCAAGGCTAGCAGCGTGTATCAATTCATCCATTATATTTTTACAGTACAGTCGCGGTCAAGGATTTTGTCGAGCATGTTCCGAATTCCGTTTCGAGCATCTGCTTCATACCAGACCGTAGTCGAAGCTTCAGTTCGTTACATGACTTTTGTCCGCCACTATAGACAGCTGATTAGAAACGGCAAGATTTATAGAGCTGAAAAGTGTATTACTAGGTACAAGCATTGACAAACAGATGAATTTACGAATGTGTGTGTGTGCGTGCGTGTGTGTGTGTGTGTGTGTGTGTGTGTGTGTGTGTGTGTGTGTGTGTGTGTGTGTGTGTGTGTGTGTGTGTGTGTGTGTGTGTGTGTGTGTATGTGTGTGTGTGTGTGTGTTAGAGTGATACAGGAATAGGGGAATGACAAATTACTCCAAGCAAGAGAAATTGAAAAGAAAAATAAAGAAGACAAAGGGGGTAAAACATAACAAAGAGGCATGAGAAAGAGTAAAAAAAAAGACTCCAAGAGAAAAAAAATATAAATGGAAATGATTATGAACGTTCTGTAGAAGAAACCGTCAATGAAGGAAGCAAACAAACCTTCCAGAGTATTTCACACAAGACGAACATCTATTTACAAACAACCATTCACATCCTTAACCATTGACTACGTACAGTACACAGAGTTCGTGTCCTTTGAGCTAACAGGATGCGGAGAATTAATGATTATCACTAATAGGAAACGCTTATCAAGCCAGTTAATTACATGAAAAAAAGATACAGGTTGACTAAACCTGTGAATACAGACACCGTCCCCTCTCATTGTCTCAAATACCTGGCTAGTGAACTCGAATTAAGAGAGCTCCCTCCTGTAGCTGCTGCTGCAAATGAACATTTAAAAGCTGTCAAGTCTAAATCGCCATGAAACTGCGTGCATGTGGATTGCAAAGAGGAAAATCCAATAACAACAATGAGAGAACAAGTAATTATTGTCGCGATGCACGTAGTTGTTCCCAATGGCTTTCAACACAATACTTAGGCAAAGAGAAATTTGTTTTTCTTTTTTATATGGATAAAGTACACTCTGTTACGCGATCAAAAGATAAAATATAAAAAAACATACTATCGCGAAGAGACGCATGTGTATGTAAATATATACACATCCACATGCATATAATTAAATAAAATTACTTTAGTTAGAAAGTAAACGCAAAATGCAGAACAACATTCCATTTATCTATCTTCGGTCACCACACACACACACACACACACACACACACACACACACACACACACACACACACACACACACACACACACACACACACACACAAATATATATAGACACACACACAATATATATATATATATATATATATATATACATATATATATATATATATATATATATATATATATATATATATATATATAAATGTCGAAAAAGAAACTAAACTCAGCTCCAGATCTAAAAGCTCTTCCGCGGACATCAGAAGCATTTGAAAAGCATGCTCTTTGAAGTCTCGAGCAGCTATCTGGATGTGTACTCTCAATCCAGATGCATCAGATTTAAACCCATTTAATCATTGATGCGAACATGATGCAACAAATCAGTGTTGATCACCTGCACCTATATCCCTTGATGCGTCTCTTGCTCCATTGGATGTGTTGAAGCTGATCTGGTGTGGGTGTTCTTCCTCGTAGCTGTACCTTAATATGTTCGATTTTCTGTTCGAGTTGTGGTGGTGATGAGTGTAGAAATCAAAGTAATATTTATTCTGTATCAGTAGATGATAATGAGGATTTTGAGTTGACTTTTGCCTGTTGGATACTATCGTGTGTCTGTGAGTATAGTTGAAAATTTTGCTGTTGCACTATGTGTTGTGCCTTATTATCAAGTTGATTTCCTCAGTTTATATTGTGCATTTCGGAAGAATATACCAAACACATTTAAGATATTTGGAGGAAAATACCGTAATCTGCTACAGAATATTTATATAATGTGTTTCAATCGATTCCGGGCTCCTAAAATATTGGCAGTCACCAAAACTAGGATCCTGAGACAAAAATGGACCGGGTTAAGGCGATTAATGACTTACGTGGCGGACATTTTGAATCTCGGTCATAAAAAAATCAACACTGCAAACTTTGCTCTCGCTTGATTCTTGAGCAATAGTATCAGGTCTACTAATGGTAGCAAAAAAAATGCTTTTTGTCATAAAATACGGGTTTAGTCTGTGTACTAATAGCTCATGACTCCAGGCTGTCAGACTAAGAAGTAGACTGTGCCGCAGCAGGTTTCATGAACTCTCTCTACAAGAGTATTTAGAGAAATTGGTACCACGTTACATGTCTTAAAAGGGACCGTCTGCTTTTTTCTTTTTTTTTTATTATTATTATTATTCGACAGTCCCCTAAAGGCCTTATTTTTTCTGTTCTCTCAGCCGTCTCTTTTGAATCCGTTGTTAGACATAGACCTTAGTACTATGAATCAACTCAATGTAAATGGAACTTGTACGCCATCAGGTACCTTGCAGTCTCATCATAATTCATTTTGTAACAGGCCATCGTGTACAGCTGACAAGGCCAGCACAGGACCTGTCACCCACACAATCCAACCCGGGCTTCGAGTACCTACCTCGCTTCCACAAGGCCGATCCTGATCATCTGATTGTCTCAGCTTAAGACAACTGTAGGACGATCTAGGAGGAGGCAGATTGATCAGATCTGGCGTGAGAAGCTAGAGATAAGCAAGGCCCTTCCTGACGGTTCGCCTTGATTAGCCCTCGTGGTGTATGAGTGTACATATACACATACATTTCTCTTCTTCCCTCTTTCTTTCTCTTACCCCCTTTTCTCTCTGGTCTCCCTTTTTCTGCCCCTCTCCCATTTTCTCTCTCTCCCTGACTCCCCTCACTGTCTCTTCAAAGTGTTGGTCAGTACAGGAATTAAAAAAGAAAAAAGAAAATCATCCACAAACATAACAAAACGTAACCATCTGGAAAACTGGAATTTGAACGTAATTTAGTGATTAACAGGTGAAATTTTTTAGCTTCTTGAACTGGGTATCTACTACTCATTAAGTTAATTAAGAGTCCAAGATAGCGTTAGGGAGAGCGGAAAAGTGGCATGTGAGCGCGATCCTCCAGTAGTGATATTTGTCATGTATGTAATATTACTGCAACATTTCAAAAGAAAATCGCAAATCATGGACTGGATGAACAACTCAGGGTAAGGGCCTTGGGCGTATAAGAGGTTTACAGAGAGGTTGATGTTGAAAGTTCATCGGAGCAGAAGCATAGAAGAACAAATATGCCTCGCTTTTTTGTTCACCTCACTCCTGGCTGTACAAAACGAGGAGCTATATTAGACTTTGTTTTACTGTTCATCTCACTCCTGGCTGTATAAAACGAAGAACTAGATTAAATTTTGTTTTACTGTTCGTCTCACTCTTGGCTGAATTCGTTCATATATAAAGGTCTTCCAGGTTTAATTAAATCTTCTGTGAGCTTATGAAAACAAGAGTATGGTTATTTAATATCAAGAAAAAATAGAGATAGAATGATGTCTCCTTTATAAAAGACAATGGAAAAGTCTGCAAGTTATGTAGAGAGATATATAATATATTTTTCTGGTTTGCAAATTCACAAGATGAAACATATAATTTATAAATAAAAATAAAATGCCTGTCTCTTTGAAAATTAAGTGTTCGTAGGCTAATATTAATAATTTCATCATCACCATTGTTAATAAGGATCTGACAATAAATATCAATTAGAACACTTTACTTCATACAATATATACTCACCATTTACATATTGTTTGCGGTAATCGCTTACTGAATTTCCCTTTGGCTAAATGCAACATGAAAACGTTTTAAAACTGTTATATATGATTCCTGTCATTCTAGAACGTTAGTCAGAGAGATCCTTTCAATGTGAGTGAATACATCTAACAAGACGAGATTACGTGGAATATCTTGCATAATCTTGATTGAAAAAGATGTACAAATCATAATCTTGATTGAAAAAGATATACAAGTCACTTTAAACACAAATTGATATATTTATACCCTGATTTGAATTTGACTTGTTTTTCCTTATGATATAACTTAATGCCAAAAACGAGTAAAGTCAAAAAGCATTTAAACTGTTTTTTTTTTTTTTTTTTTTTTTTTTTGAACAAAACAAAAAAAAGCAGGTTGTGGAACGGTGTGTTTTTTCATTTACGTTCAAATTCAAGTTTTCCAGGTGGTTACGTTCTTTAATGTTTGTGTTTCTTTTTTTCTTTTCTTTTCTTTTAAATTCCTTAAACTACCTGAAACATATAACCTGCAGTTTTCAAAAACCTGGAGGTCTTAATCTTGAAGGAGTTCTCAGGAGTGCTTAGCCAACCTCAAGATACCCACGTCCCGCCGGTTCACCCTCTCGTTATTGGTTCATTGGAGAGCCTCTTGGTATTAAAAAAAATAATCGTTAAGAAGCTTTGTTGGCTCGCCTGTACATAATGCTGAGGTGGGGGGGGGGGGGTCTTCCACTATGTCAGAGTCGTCGTCTGCAGATTTCTTTCGGTCCTCAGACCCCTAAGCCTCTTCATCTAAGTATGTTGGCTAAGGTCCAGCCTACTGTATTTATTAAAGGTGCTGCTGTATCCTCCCGGTGCACAGCTAGACTTGCAACAGGAACAACGAAGGGAAGGACAAGAAAACACACGGATATGCCGAAGGCCTTTTCGCCAATGCTTCATCACTGCGTACATATCGGCATATTCGTCTGTTTTCTAGTCCTTCCCTTCGTTGTTCCTGTTGCAATCTGTTCATCATGAATTCCACATATGTGTTCTTCAACAGGTAGACATCTGTAGTTGCCAATAAAGACTAGAAGGAACATTTATATACTTTCATTCAGAAGATCCTGGTGACGTAGCAGGACTTACGAAAAATAACGTTACCAAATACAATTCGATGAGTTCATTGTATTTTGCTGGAAATCTGTATACTGATATATATATATATATATATATATATATATATATATATATATATATATATATATATATATATATATATATATATATATATATATAACACTTGGTAAACTACATCACGGGATGAGTTGTAAATCAACGAACCGTGAAACGTGTGACTCGATATGTCAAAAATATTTGTTTTCACTTACCACTATCAACATTCACCCATCTTTTTTTACGTTGCATTTCATTGTAGCACTTCATATCTTTAAAAATTTATGATTTCAACTCACTTGTAAGTACGATAGGTGGCTTTTCCATAAATATTACACTCCAATTTGTATTAGTTGGGGTCAACCACAGTGTAAAAATCATAGACGTAAAGTAATTAAACTCTTAGAAACAGGAAAGAAAGCGTGTGTGTGTGTCTGTCTCTCTTCTCTTCTCTTCTCTTCTCTCTCTCTCTCTCTCTCTCTCTCTCTCTCTCTCTCTCTCTCTCTCTCTCTCTCTCTCTCTCTCTCTCTCTCTCTCTCTCTCTCTCTCTCTCTCTCTCTCTATTAGTTGGGGTCTACCACCTAGTTACAAGTAATGCACAAGGCCAAAATAACTATAGTACTCCACCTAGTTTCAGAAAAGAGGCAGTTCACCATCTCTTGAATGCGAGACTTTGTTTATTACTGCAATATTCCCTCGTTTATCGCCGGCCTTGTCTTCCATTCCTTTATTGCTTTGTATGTCATTGCCTGTTATTGATGAAGGTCTTGTATTTGTTTGGCAGTTCGGGCTTACGCAGAAGTGTTCTTGCGGTGCTATTTCCTTTGTTGTACTCGTTTGAAAAGGTCAAGCGGTGGTTGACGGCAGCACATTCCAATTAAAATGGGACAATGTAAATATTACATGTACGTTTTGAAAATATGATGCAATGACGGGGATGGTATTACTTGTCCCTTGATTAAAATGGGAGAAGATTTACCTGTATAATGAGAGAAGCGGAGACGAGAGACTTATATAACAAAATTTGTAAATATGAGGTACTTGTACATGAGTCGCCTGAACAAAGATTTTTCGTACCCAACTGTATACAAAATGATATTAGATATGATGTATATATATGTTTATTCTCAAAACATTGGTTTTATGTAATTAGGTGATATTATAACAGAAACAAAAGTGTAGAAATATAAATCATAGACAGAAAGTAATGAAAATCTTAGAAAAATTTGATTAATTGGAGGAACAAGGCAAATAAAGCAGAAAAAGACGACACTGAAGTAAAAGATCACCACTGCAAGTTTATATATTATTTATTATATTTATTATATTATATATTGAAAATTAAGTGTTCGTAGGCTAATATCAACAATCTCATTATGACCATTGTTAAAAAGGATGTGACAATAAATATCAATTACAACACTTTATTTCATACAATATATACTCACCATTTACATATTGTTTGCAGTAGTCGCTTACTGAATTTCCCTTTGGCTAAATACACCCTGAAAACGTTTTAAAACTATAGTTTTAAATATAACGTGTTAAATATATAGTTTCTTTATTATTTATTATATCTATTCAATTCACGAAGGCTTATCCCGAGTGAGATGTGACGAAGGAGTAACTCAGTTTTTCCGTCTTAAGGTGTTTCGTGAGGCTCTTAAGGAGTATATGCCTTTGAAATCTGAGTTGGTGAGATAGATTTCTTAATTTAGCAGCAACAACAGAAAAGAAAATAGCGATATTGATATCAATAATGATGATGATGATGATGATATCAGTAATGATGATGATGTGATGATGATGATGGTGGTGATGAGGAGGATGAGGATGATGATGTGATAGTGAT
>NC_091558.1:4512744-4515244 GCF_042767895.1 Penaeus vannamei
TATTACTGTAATTGTTATCATTACTATTATCATTATTATTATTATTATTATTATTTTCATTATTATTATTATTATTATAATACCATAATATTATTGTTGTTGTTATTGTTATTGATGTTATTATCATTATTCTTACTGTTATTATTATCATCATTGTTATCAAAATTATGAACATTATTATTATTAGCACAATTGTTATCATGATGCTGATTATTATTATGGTTATTATTGTTATTATTATTTTTTCTATCATTTTTATAATTATCATTATTATTATTAGTAGTAGTAGCTGTAGTATCACTGTAATATCATTATTGTAATTATCATTATTATTATTATCATTATTATTATTATTGTTGTTGTTTTCATAATAATTAGCATTATTGTTATTGTTGTCCTTATTATTATTGTTGTTATTATCATTATTATTATCATTGTTATCATTATCATTGTTGTTGTTGATACTGTCATTACCATTGTTACTATAATCATTATCATTACTGGTATTATTACCGGTACTATCAATATTCATGTTGTTGATGTTATTATTATCATCATTATCATTATTATTATTATGATTATTGTTATTATCATTATTATTATTATTATTATTATCATTATTATTACTATTATCATTATTATTATTATTATTATCATTATTATTATTATTATCATTGTTATCATTCTTATTACTATTATTATTATAATCATTATTATTACCGTTACCATCAACATTATCATCCATATTATCATAATCATCATACGTCACATTATCATCATCATAAACCCAAGTAGCCCTGTTAAGAAAAAAAAAAAAAAAAAAAAAAAAAAAAGCATAACCCCTTCCCGAACGCGAGTCAGTGCCGCCCCCCCCCCCCCGAGCAAAGAGGAGATAAATGCCACAGACTTGCAAACCGGCGTTGAAACCTAACGAAGAAAAACGACCCTGGCATCTCATCTCATATCGCTGGTCGTCTCCTTCGCTCTCTCCTTGGTTATCTCGCACGCCACGCCGGGGATCCGACCCCCCCCCCCCCCTTCCTCCGCCCCCTCTTCTTCCTCGCCCCCCCTCACCCTTCCCTCTTCCTCCCTTCTTCCTCGCCCCTCTCCCTTCCTTCCTCCCCTTCCTCGCCCCTTCCTCCCTTCTTCCTCGCCCCTTCCTCCACCCCCTTCTTCCCCTTCCTCCGCCCCCTCTTCTTCCCCGCCCCCCCTCACCCCCTTCTTCCGCGCCCTCTCCCTTCCTTCCTCCCCGCCCCTTCTCCCCTTCCCCCCTTCCTCCCCGCCCCCCCCCCTTCTTCCTCGCCCCTTCCCTCCTTGCTCCTCCCCTTCCTCCCCGCCATCCCCCTTCCTCCCCCCTCCTTTCTCCCCGCCCCCCCTTCTTCCTCGCCCCCCCTTCTTCCTCGCCCCTTCCTCCTCCCCCCTTCTTCCCCTCCCTATCATGTTTATTTATTAATCTTTTATCATTATATTATTCTTATTATTATTGTTTCATTATCATTATTACTATTATTATCATCATCATCATTATCACCATCATTCTCACAATCATTGTTACTATTATCAGTATTATCATTTTATCATTATCATTATCATTATCAACGTTATGATTATCATTCTATTAATATATCCTCACATTAATTTTTTAATACCCCGAAAATGAACCAACTTCCACCTGTATAACGTTAGCAAGCTAATTAGATCTGCACAGGTGAAGGTTGCCAACGACCGATTAATGAACTGGCAGCCATGTATTTACGTGACAGATGTCTAGACTATGCGTGTGTTATGTCTATTTGCGTGTGTCAGTCTGAATATAGTAGAAAGATGTCTGGGTTATGGTTGTGTGTTTGTTTGTTTGTGTGTTAGTGTGTGAAGGTAAAAGAATGAATGGGTTAATTGAGTAGTTGGTATCACCAAGTAACTTATTCATTTGTGGTTAGAGACAGGTAAAGAGAGAGAGAGAGTGACAGAGAGAGAGAGAGAGAGAGAGAGAGAGAGAGAGAGAGAGAGAGGAAGAGAGGCAGGGAGAGAGAGAGAGAAGGAGGGAGAGAGAGAGAGGGGGGGGAGAGGGAGAGAGAGAGAGAGAGAGAGAGAGAGAGAGAGAGAGAAAGAGAGAGAGGGGGGGGAGAGAGAGAGAGTGAGAGGGAGGAGAAAGAGAGAGAGAGAGAGAGAGAGCGATTAAACGTTCCGAGTATACTTACCTTATATTCCAACAATAATGTTTATCTTAAACTCTATCAATGTCGTCTCATATTCCCCCAAAATCATTTTATCCTTTAAAGCAATGATTTAAACTTAAACCTTATAAGCGTAAGTTTCTACTGACCACTTTCTACTTACATGAAGACCCAAAACAAAAGTCAAAGTCAAAATAAAGTCAAAGAAAATAAAAGAGATCCAAGTCCAAAAGTATCTTTACATAGAAGCATAATAACCGGATTATCTCACTCATATTTCAGAAAAATTACTGTTTTCTGGCTATTGTTTCCCCTGGTTCGTC
>NC_091558.1:4522744-4525244 GCF_042767895.1 Penaeus vannamei
AGGCTTATGATGCAATGGTTGCAGAATTCAAATGAGCCTGTCACTACCGACGAATCACTGAAGATTGGCTTCATCATTCCTTCTGGTATTTTGCCTGTAGCATAAATTCAACTGCTCAAGGGCCACAGAAGGTCAGTTCTATCACCATCCAGCGCCGTGAATTTCGTCTGATTCAGGTCAATTGCCTATTCTCATCGCCTCCAAGGGCTATCTGTGTTCTTGTAGGATGTAAGGGCCTGCTTCAGCGGCATACGCTATCACGTCATCCTCATCATGGTCACTTGTCGCCTTCATGAAACTGAGCATCATTATTATCATTCATTACTATTATTATTATTGTTGTTATTATTGTTATGTCGTGTATGTTTTGCAAGACTCTTCTATCCGCCAATGTGATACATTTTGAAGACGAAGCTGATTTTCTGCTGCTTATATCTCTAATCTTTTGAATAATTTCTTTGAGGTTCATCTTTAGATTCTCGACAACTGTACACTTTTCTTCTATCCGTTGTTCCTTTGTTTCTTTGTTGATTAGATTGTATTGTCTAGAATGTGTGTTTGAATAACCTTCGTTTTTTCCACAAGATCTTTTATCTCGTGTGCGATCCAACCGAGATCTATATCATTCCTTCTTGGATATGTGCTTTTCGGCCGCTTGTATGTATATGTATATATGTATGTATAACATGATGACCATGATGAGGATGACGTGATAGCGGGTGCTGCTGATGCAGGCTCTTATATCCTACAAGAACACAGATAGGCCTTGGAAGCGATGAAAATAGGCAATTGCACTGGATTAGACGAGATTCACGGCGCTGGATGGTGATTTGGCATTTGTCACACTTTGAAAATAACTCGACATCTTGGTTACTTTCTGGACAGCTTCGCATCACTTCTTTGATTTTTTGTTTAATTTCGCTCGATTTGAGTACCTTTAGACCCAGATTATTATTTTTTCGCTCGATTTCTGTACCTTTAGACCCAGATTTTGTGTTTTTGGATCCGATTGAGTGAAATTTGATACTGATTATGACTGGGTTATGGTCAGAATCGACATCTGCTCCAGGGTATGACCGGGAATACTTGACGGCATTACGAAAACTTTGATTGCTCATAACGAAATCAATTTGGTTTCGTGTTTTATTCTAACTTGGATGTACCGGGAACCATAGATTTCTCAGCATATGCTTATCCCTACACCAGTTTTTTTGTTTTTGTTTTTTTAATCTTTTTCGTTCCTTTCATCCAGGCCACGTGACCCAACGATCTTTCCCTCCTTTTCTCTTTCCGCTTTGATATTCCAGACAGCTATGACTATTGCAATCTCCTGTAACTTGCAACTCAAGAAGACTTCATTCAAGGCTAATGTCACTTCCGTCCGCTTCGATTGTTCGAGAATCTATATCGATATATATATATATATATATATATATATATATATATATATATATATATATATATATATATATATATATATATGTATGTATGTATATATATATGTATATATATATTCATGCACTGTATATGTTTGTGTGTATATATATATATATATATGTATATATATATAATATATATATATATATATATATATATATATATATATATATATATATATATATATATATATATATATGTATATATACAGTGAACCCTCGTTTTTCGCGGGGGTTGCGTTCCAAAAAGAACCCGTGATAAGTGAAATCCGTGAAGTAGTAACCTTCATTTTTTTACAATTATTATACAATGAAATACTCTACAATACATTGAAGCCAAAGAACAAAACCTTTTTACAGGCCATTTGTTTAACAAATAAAAGTACTATATAAACGTTTTTTACAAATAACTACTGTACTGTAAAATAATAATTTTGATCATCAATACGAAGTGAAGGCTTTATAGGTTTAAGAGAAAATTTGCAAACTTAAATTTGGCAAGCTGTTTTACGTACATGTACATATTAAACCGTAACGTTATTGACACAGGTAGAGAAGAAGCGGAAAGACTGTTTAGCCAATCAGAATGCAGAACACAATGCAAATCCGTGAAGCAGCGAGAACGTGAAAGGTGAACCGCGTTATAGCGAGGGTTCACTGTATATATATATATATATATATATATATATATATATATATATATATATATATATATATATATATATATACTCGTATGTGCGTGTTTATGTACAGTATATCTGTGTGTTTATAATATATATATATATATATATATATATATATATATATATATATATATATATATATATATATATATATATATCTGTGTGTGTGTGTGTGTTTGCATTTATATATGTATATGTGTGCGTGTTTGTGTGTGTGTGTGTGTTTATATACATACGCGTGTGTGTGTTAACATACGTACACCTTTAAGAGTGTTTCTATGTCCTTCGCGCACAGCGGGATGTACCTGCCCCTCACTGTTATCTTCCTGTCCACATCTATCATTCGAGGTCAATGAGGGAAAGATCGATGGCTCTCTTAAA
>NC_091558.1:4530244-4537744 GCF_042767895.1 Penaeus vannamei
CATCCGGCGAGCAATTCATCACCTGGGGTAATTAAGACTGCTCGTTCAAGGCGCGGAGAGAAATGGCCGGGGAAGCGCTGGTGTGTTCTCTGGGGGGGGGTTTCATTTCTGAGAGAGGGGGAGGATGGGGGGAGAGGGGAGGTGGAGGGGAGGGGAGGGGAGGGGAGGGATACAATGCGGGAGAGAGGGAGAGAGAGAGGGGGGGGGAGGGAGGGGATACGGGCCTGGAGAGAGGGAGAGAGAGAGAGCGAGAGAGAGAGAGAGAGAGAGAGCGAGAGAGAGAGAGAGAGAGAGAGAGGAAACGAGCCGGGAGAGAGAGAGAGAGGGGGGATACGAGCCGGGAGAGAGGGAGAGAGAGAGAGAGAGAGAGATGGATAGAGAGAGAGAGAGGGGGGGGGGGGAAGGGGACACGAGCCGGGAGAGAGGGAGAGAGAGTGGGTGGGAGAGGGAGAGAGAGAGAGAGAGAGAGAGAGAGAGAGAGAGAGAGAGAGAGAGAGAGAGAGAGAGAGAGAGAGAGAGAGAGAGAGAGAGAGAAAGGGAGAGAGAGAGGGAAGGAGAGGATACGAGCCGGGAGAGAGGGAGAGAGAGTGGATGGGAGAGACGAGGACGGAGGCTCAAAGGAGGGGGGGAAGGATTGGAGGGAGGGAAGGGAAGAGAGAGGGGGGAAGGGGAGGGAAAGATGGGAAAGATGAAGAAATCAAAAGTTGAAATTGTTTATTTTGGACTTCACAGGCAGCAGCTACATACCAAATTATATCTATCTATCTATCTATCTATATATGTATATATATATATATATATATATATATATATATATATATATATATATATATATATATATATATATAAACATATATACATATATATATATATATATATATATATATATATATATATATATATATATATATATATATATATATGAAAGGCTTAGAATAATGAATGAATCATTAATGAGATCCGTGGTCTATAAGGTTGAGTATGCTATGAGTAATACATTAATAACACAGACTCTCACATATATATATATATATATATATATATATATATATATATATATATATATATATATATATATATATATGTATATATATATATATATATATATATATATAGAGAGAGAGAGAGAGAGAGAGAGAGAGCGAGAGAGAGAGAGAGTGGGTGAGAGAGAGAGAAAGAGAGACTGAGAGAATGAAGGAGAGAAAGACGAATACCAACAGATATAAACAGGCAGCACGGAGTAAGAAAAACAAAAAGGAGAGGAAGAAAGCATTAGACATTCACATAAAAATTTCCAAAAATAACCTCAGTCAAAAAAAATCCTGTTCCCTTGCACGGTGGCCAGCCCTTGCAATGGCATTCGTCATTGGCAGCCGCTTTGTGTTTCGAGTCCCCCAATTTGCACTTTGCAAGCCTCGTGAAGTCGTGAGTTGATGGCGTCGCAGTAATTTCTCCCTTGCAATGATAGCAACATTTTCATTGGAAATCTTGAAGCGTTTATCCTTCTTTCTAGTTATAGGCGTTATGATACTATGAAGAAATAAGGAATCTTCATGAAATTCCACTTTCAGATGATGTTAATAGTTCCTGATAGGAATAATATCAATTCTAATCACTTTATAAAGAAAAAGGTGATATCAATTCTAGTCACTCTATAAAGAAAAAATGTGATATCAACTCTAATCACTTTATAGAGAAAAAATGATATCAATTCTAATCACTTTATAAAGAAAAAAGTGATATCAATTCTAATCACTTTATAAAGAAAAAAGTGATATCAATTCTATTCACTTTATAAAGAAAAAAGTGATATCAATTCTAATCACTTTATAAAGAAAAAAAAAGTGATATCAATTCTAGTCACTTTATAGAGAAAAAATTGATATCAATTCTAATCACTTTATAAAGAAAAAAGTGACATCAATTCTAATCACTTTATAAAGAAAAAAGTGACATCAATTCTAATCACTTTATAAAGAAAAAAATGATACCAATTCTAATCACTTTATAAAGAAAAAAGTGATATCAATTCTAATCACTTTATAAAGAAAAAAGTTATATCAATTCTACTCACTTTATAAAGAAAAAAGTGATATCAATTCTAATCACTTTATAAAGAAAAAAGTTATATCAATTCTACTCACTTTATAAAGAAAAAATTGATATCAATTCTAATCACTTTATAAAGAAAAAAGTGACATCAATTCTAATCACTTTATAAAGAAAAAAGTGACATCAATTCTAATCACTTTATAAAGAAAAAAGTGATATCAATTCTAATCACTTTATAAAGAAAAAAGTTATATCAATTCTAATCACTTTATAAAGAAAAAAGTGATATCAATTCTAATCACTTTATAAAGAAAAAAGTAATATCAATTCTAGTCACTTTATAAAGAAAAAAGTGATATCAATTCTAATCACTTTATAAAGAAAAAAGTGATATCAATTCTAATCACTTTATAAAGAAAAAAGTGATATCAATTCTAATCACTTTATAAAGAAAAAAGTGATATCAATTCTAATCACTTTATAAAGAAAAAAGTGATATCAATTCTAATCACTTTATAAAGAAAAAAGTGATATCAATTCTAATCACTTTATAAAGAAAAAAGTGATATCAATTCTAATCACTTTATAAAGAAAAAAGTGATATCAATTCTAATCACTTTATAAAGAAAAAAGTGATATCAATTCTAATCACTTTATAAAGAAAAAAGTAATATCAATTCTAGTCACTTTATAAAGAAAAAAGTGATATCAATTCTAATCACTTTATAAAGAAAAAAAGTGATATCAATTCTAATCACTTTATAATATATAGAAAAAAATTGATATCAATTCTAGTCACTTTATAAAGAAAAAAGTGATATCAATTCTAATCACTTTATAAAGAGAAAAGTGATATCAATTCTAATCACTTTATAAAGAAAAAAAAAGATATCAATTCTAATCACTTTATAAAGAAAAAAGTGATATCAATTCTAATCACTTTATAAAGAAAAAAGTAATATCAATTCTAGTCACTTTATAAAGAAAAAAGTGATATCAATTCTAATCACTTTATAAAGAAAAAAAGTGATATCAATTCTAATCACTTTATAATATATAGAAAAAAATTGATATCAATTCTAGTCACTTTATAAAGAAAAAAGTGATATCAATTCTAATCACTTTATAAAGAGAAAAGTGATATCAATTCTAATCACTTTATAAAGAAAAAAAAAGATATCAATTCTAATCACTTTATAAAGAAAAAAGTGATATCAATTCTAATCACTTTATAAAGAAAAAAGTAATATCAATTCTAGTCACTTTATAAAGAAAAAAGTGATATCAATTCTAATCACTTTATAAAGAAAAAAGTAATATCAATTCTAATCACTTTATAAAGAAAAAAGTGATATCAATTCTAATCACTTTATAAGGAAAAAAGTGATATCAATTCTAATCACTTTATAAAGAAAAAAGTGATATCAATTCTAATCACTTTATAAAGAAAAAAAGTGATATCAATTCTAATCACTTTATAAAGAAAAAAGTGATATCAATTCTAATCACTTTATAAAGAAAAAAGTGATATCAATTCTAATCACTTTATAAAGAAAAAAGTGATATCAATTCTAATCACTTTATAAAGAAAAAAAGTGATATCAATTCTAATCACTTTATAAAGATAAAGTGATATCAATTCTAATCACTTTATAAAGAAAAAAGTGATATCAATTCTAATCACTTTATAAAGAAAAACGTGATATCAATTCTAATCACTTTATAAAGAAAAAAGTGATATCAATTCTAATCGCTTTATAAAGAAAAAAGTGATATCAATTCTAATCACTTTATAAAGAAAAAGTGATATCAATTCTAATCACTTTATAAAGAAAAAAGTGATATCAATTCTAATCACTTTATAAAGAAAAAGTGATACCAATTCTAATCACTTTATAAAGAAAAAGTGATATCAATTCTAATCACTTTATAAAGAACAAAGTGATATCAATTCTAATCACTTTATAAAGAAATAAGTGATATCAATTCTAATCACTTTATAGAGAAAAAAATGATATCAATCCTAATCACTTTATAGAGAAAAAAATGATATCAATTCTAATCACTTTATAAGGAAAAAAGTTATATCAATTCTAATCACTTTATAGAGAAAAAAGTGATATCAATTCTAATCACTTTATAAGGAAAAAAGTGATATCAATCCTAATCACTTTATAGAGAAAAAAATGATATCAATTCTAATCACTTTATAAGGAAAAAAGTTATATCAATTCTAATCACTTTATAAAGATAAAAGTGATATCAATTCTAATCACTTTTTAAGGAAAAAAGTTATATCAATTCTAATCACTTTTTAAAGAAAAAAGTGATATCAATTCTAATCACTTTATAAAGAAAAAAGTGATATCAATTCTAATCACTTTATAAGGAAAAAAGTGATATCAATCCTAATCACTTTATAGAGAAAAAAATGATATCAATTCTAATCACTTTATAAGGAAAAAAGTGATATCAATCCTAATCACTTTATAGAGAAAAAAATGATATCAATTCTAATCACTTTATAGAGAAAAAAGTGATATCAATTCTGATCACTTTATAAAGAAAAAAGTGATATCAATTCTAATCACTTTATAAGGAAAAAAGTGATATCAATTCTAATCACTTTATAGAGAAAAAAGTGATATCAATTCTAATCACTTTATAAAGAAAAAAGTGATATCAATTCTAATCACTTTATAAGGAAAAAAATGATATCAATTCTAATCACTTTATAAGGAAAAAAGTGATATCAATCCTAATCACTTTATAGAGAAAAAAATGATATCAATTCTAATCACTTTATAGAGAAAAAAGTGATATCAATTCTGATCACTTTATAAAGAAAAAAGTGATATCAATTCTAATCACTTTATAAGGAAAAAAGTGATATCAATTCTAATCACTTTATAGAGAAAAAAGTGATATCAATTCTAATCACTTTATAAAGAAAAAAGTGATATCAATTCTAATCACTTTATAAAGAAAAAAGTGATATCAATTCTGATCACTTTATAGAGAAAAAAGTGATATCAATTCTGATCACTTTATAAAGAAAAAAGTGATATCAATTCTAATCACTTTATAAAGAAAAAAGTGATATCAATCCTAATCACTTTATAGAGAAAAAAGTGATATCAATTCTAATCACTTTATAGAGAAAAAAGTGATATCAATCCTAATCACTTTATAGAGAAAAAAGTGATATCAATTCTAATCACTTTATAGAGAAAAAAGTGATATCAATCCTAATCACTTTATAGAGAAAAAAGTGATATCAATTCTAATCACTTTATAAGGAAAAAAGTGATATCAATCCTAATCACTTTATAGAGAAAAAAGTGATATCAATTCTGATCACTTTATAAAGAAAAAAGTGATATCAATTCTAATCACTTTATAAAGAAAAAAGTGATATCAATTCTAATCACTTTATAAGGAAAAAAGTGATATCAATCCTAATCACTTTATAGAGAAAAAAATGATATCAATTCTAATCACTTTATAGAGAAAAAAGTGATATCAATCCTAATCACTTTATAGAGAAAAAAATGATATCAATTCTAATCACTTTATAGAGAAAAAAGTGATATCAATTCTAATCACTTTATAAGGAAAAAAGTGATATCAATCCTAATCACTTTATAGAGAAAAAAGTGATATCAATTCTGATCACTTTATAGAGAAAAAAAGGATACCAATTCTAATCATTTTATAAAGAGAAAAGTGATATCAATTCTAATCAGTTTATAAAGAAAAAAGTGATATCAATTCTAATCACATTTTAAAGAAAAAAAATGATATCAATTCTAATCATTTTATAAAGAGAAAAGTGATATCAATTCTAATCAGTTTATAAAGAAAAAAGTGATATCAATTCTAATCACTTTTTAAAGAAAAAAAATGATATCAATTCTAATCATTTTATAAAGAGAAAAGTGATATCAATTCTAATCACTTTATAAAGAAAAAAGTGATATCAATTCTAATCACTTTATAAAGAAAAAAGTGATATCAATTCTAATCACTTTATAAGGAAAAAAGTGATATCAATCCTAATCACTTTATAGAGAAAAAAATGATATCAATTCTAATCACTTTATAGAGAAAAAAGTGATATCAATCCTAATCACTTTATAGAGAAAAAAGTGATATCAATTCTAATCACTTTATAGAGAAAAAAGTGATATCAATCCTAATCACTTTATAGAGAAAAAAGTGATATCAATTCTAATCACTTTATAAGGAAAAAAGTGATATCAATCCTAATCACTTTATAGAGAAAAAAGTGATATCAATTCTGATCACTTTATAAAGAAAAAAGTGATATCAATTCTAATCACTTTATAAAGAAAAAGTGATATCAATTCTAATCACTTTATAAAGAAAAAAGTGATATCAATTCTAATCACTTTATAAAGAAAAAAGTGATATCAATTCTAATCACTTTATAAAGAAAAAGTGATATCAATTCTAATCACTTTATAAAGAAAAAGTGATATCAATTCTAATCACTTTATAAAGAAAAAAGTGATATCAATTCTAATCACTTTATAAAGAAAAAAGTGATATCAATTCTAATCACTTTATAAAGAAAAAAGTGATATCAATTCTAATCACTTTATAAAGAAAAAAGTGATATCAATTCTAATCACTTTATAAAGAAAAAAGTGATATCAATTCTAATCACTTTATAAAGAAAAAAGTGATATCAATTCTAATCACTTTATAAAGAAAAAAGTGATATCAATTCTAATCACTTTATAAAGAAAAAAGTGATATCAATTCTAATCACTTTATAAAGAAAAAAATGATATCAATTCTAATCACTTAATAAAGAAAAAAGTGATATCAATTCTAATCACTTTATAAAGATAAAAGTGATATCAATTCTATTCACTTTATAAAGAAAAAAGTGATACCAATTCTAATCACTTTATAAAGATAAAAGTGATATCAATTCTATTCACTTTATAAAGAAAAAAGTGATATCAATTCTAATCACTTTATAAAGAAAAAAGTGATATCAATTCTAATCACTTTATAAAGAAAAAAGTGATATCAATTCTAATCACTTTATAAAGAAAAAAGTGATATCAATTCTAATCACTTTATAAAGAAAAAAGTGATATCAATTCTAATCACTTTATAAAGAAAAAAGTGATATCAATTCTAATCACTTTATAAAGAAAAAAGTGATATCAATTCTAATCACTTTATAAAGAAAAAAGTGATATCAATTCTAATCACTTTATAAAGAAAAAAGTGATATCAATTCTAATCACTTTATAAAGAAAAAAGTGATATCAATTCTAATCACTTTATAAAGAAAAAAGTGATATCAATTCTAATCACTTTATAAAGAAAAAAGTGATATCAATTCTAATCACTTTATAAAGAAAAAAGTGATATCAATTCTAATCACTTTATAAAGAAAAAAGTGATATC
>NC_091558.1:4585244-4587744 GCF_042767895.1 Penaeus vannamei
TCATCATCATCATCATCACCATCATCCTCTTCATCATCATCATTATCGTCCTCATCATCATCATTATCGTCATCACCATCATCATCATCATCATCATCACCGTCATTATCATCATCATCATCATCATCATCATCACTATCACCATCATCATCATCATCATCATCATCATCATCATCATCATCATCATCACCATCATCATCATCATCATCATCATCATCATCACCGTCATTATCACCATCACCATCATCACCATCATCATCATCATCATCACCATCGCCATCATCATCATCATCATTATCGTCCTCCTCATCATCATTATCGTCATCACTATCATCACCATCACCATCATCATCATTCTTAGATTTTTGTTCAAACTCACTGTATCATACCGACAGTCAAAACATCAGCAATGTGGCAGAAATGTGATTTACATGCAAAGTGAGAGAAAAATACAATACATAAAATACACATGAATATTAATTTCCAGATTCTGAGGAAAAGGCAATGATATCATAAAGCCACTGTAAATGTCGAATGTTAAAAGCAATATTGAGGTCACCTTGATATTACACTGTAAAGTCACTGAATCACTGAAATAAGAAGAACTGTGTATCTTTAATAATCACTAACCGACTAATGGTGTAATTGTAGAGGAAGAATGTTCGGTAACATTCCTACAGTGATAGATCTCGACATGTGAAGAATGTTATCGGATTTATTAATGATGCAACTTGGGGTCCATTATCTTTTGATGGTAGAAAAGGGAGAAGGATTGGAAGGAGAGGAGGAGGAGAGGAAGGAGGGAAAAGAGGAAGAGGAGGAGGAGGAGGAGGAGAGGAAGGAGGGAAAAGAGGAGGAGGAGGAGGAGGAGAGGAAGGAGGGAAAAGAGGAAGAGGAGGGGAAGGAGGAGAGGAAGAGGAGGGAAATTATGGAGTAGTAAGAGGAAAGGAATGATTTATACTCGTATGAGGAAATTGTTAATTAATCCTGCATAACTCATACGATCATTTTGTCCTAGCGATGTCTCATTTTACCTTGTAAAATTATAAGTGAATTACACCATATGCACTTTCTTTTGATGCGATGCACAGTGTCCTTTGGTCCAACCTTCCCCGTCTATTTTGACCTAATTTCCCATTTAATGAAACTCACAATACACAATGGCTTACAGGAATATACATGATTAAACCTAACAGGCTTAAATGTGATCTAGATTGTTATCATTACAGATCTTGCTAACAGTTTTGCTATACGTAAATATTTACATCTAGCAGAATACAGAAACTTTTTGCTTCACTGTAGGCCTTATACCCCCACTCTTAACCCAGTGACATCAACCCTAAGAATATTAAGTAAATTTAATTCGCTAATCAGTCATATGACCATATATGGTTATGATTGGTTAGTAAACAGTTACATTAACTGCTCAGAAAGATTACCAGTTTTAGTCTGCTTGCTTGTGGTATGCGACAGAATATGATTCCAGATTTGTGTTTATATATAACTAATATTGTTTGGCCCTTTATTTTATCTAGAAATACTGTGTCGCAGTTACGAGTAGGCAAACACGAACGCAACACACATAATTTCACAAATAAATGCTCAATGACAGGTAGTGAAATGTGGATGGAAAGTCCGTAGAGTTTTCTAAAGATCGATCTCTTCGTAATGGTCTTATTGTTTGGTATCACAACTAGCTAAAGTAGAGGGAGATAATAAAGATAAAGAAGATAATTATGATAATGGTAACAATGATAATGATAACTAACAGAAGTAATGATAATAACAATAATGCTAATACAAATAATAACAACAATAATAATAATAATAATAATAGCAATGATTATAATGGTAATGACATTAAAAATGACAATGATAATGATAGTAATATTGATAATGATAGTAATGATTATAATGGCAATTACAAAAAAATGACAATGATCATAATAGTAGTAATAATAATAATAAGGATAATTATGATAATGATAATAATAATAATAGCGATAATAATAATGATGATGATAATAATAATGATAATAATAATAATGATAATTATAATTATAATAACAATAATATTAATAATAATGATAACAATAATGATGATAATAATAATAGTAAAGATAATAACAATAATGCAGATCGTAATCATTATAATAACAATAGGAATAATTATGATCATAATAATAGCAATAATTACTATAATAATGATAATAATAATAATAATAATAATAATAATAATAGTGGTTATTAGCACAATGTTTGTATGTATAATAGCAAAAACGTTAATCACAATAACAATAATTGCAATAGTAGCAATGATTATTATAATAATGATAAAAGTAATTGTGATAGTAGTAATAATACAAAATATAAATAGGATAGAAATAATCATTATAATAACAATAATGATGATGATAATACTAATGGTAGAAATAGCATCCAACACTCATGAAAACATTTACAAGGACAATTTATTTAGACTTTGAGTACCTTCCTTTTC
>NC_091558.1:4595244-4597744 GCF_042767895.1 Penaeus vannamei
CTCTCTCTCTCTATGTTTCTCTTATGTTTATGTATGTGTATATTTGTCTTTCTGTGAGTAAGTGAGTGAGTGTGAGTGAGTATGTGTGTGTTATTTCAATAAAACATGATTTTTAGTTATATTTTTTCAAGTTTAACTTAGTTTAAAGTTCCAAATTCTTACTAATACAGATTAGATATTTAGTAAAAAAAAGGACAACATTTTTGGTGGAAGAAAAATCTCGCCGAGAAATTAGGTTTGATCAATTTCATTACAAATAACATCTCGTATTTGGTTTTATATCAAATTAATGACGATTTTCCTATTCATATTTTAAACATGTCTTGATTTATGTTTACACTAATTTTTTTCAAAAATAATGAGACGTATCTTAATCTCTCTCGCCCTGTGGACCAAAAAAATAAACACTCATTAGCAACTCGACTCGGATATGTACTCACTCGAAAGACATGTTTGCGGTCGAGAAATTAACTCCACCAGAATTCTTTTTTTTTTCGATTTCTGTCCAGTTTTGGAACCCTTTTCTGTCTGGTTTGAAGCTGGATGTTGCAGCTGGATGTACTTGTTAATTTAATGAAAATGACAGGGAAATGGATGAACAAAAAAGTAGTTAATAAAAGTAGATAAATAAAAGTTAATGTCTTAATGAAAATGGCAGGGAAATGGCTGAACAAAAAAGGACGACACTTTTGTCAAATCTTCGTTTATGCAACTCATACATGTCCCGCTATTATGAAAATGTATGTATATCCGCTGTATTTTCCTATTTCCTTAAATGTATAATGTACAAAAATGCCATTCTTAATACATATATGTATTTCTTATATATAAATATCTGTACTACTTGGCAACAGCGCCTGTCTCAGTCACTTCACATGAGGCTGCGCTAAGAAATGTCTCAGACAAAATTTGAGACATTTCATAATCATCTTCGTCATCATCCTCATCATCATCATCATCATCATTACTACTATCATTACCATTATTATAATTATTATTATTGTGGTGGTGATGTTATTACAAGTGTTATTATTATTTTCATTACCATTACTATTATCATTATCACCATCATCATTACCTAATCATCACTGCCATGATTACTTTATGTTGATATAGATTTACCGTGATAAAGCATTACAACTAAAGATATCAGTAATGACAATGGCATTAATAATAGAAACAAAAAAGAGTTACCATTATCACCTCTATTCGTAATAATCAGTGATGTAAAAAAATAAATAAATAAAATAAAATAAAATAAAATAAAAACTTTGTGATTAGTCGTGTATAAAATCAACTGTTCTGACAGACAGACAGGGAGATACAGAGACAGAGGCAGAGACAGAGACAGAGACAGAGGCAGAGACAGAGACAGAGACAGAGACAGAGACAGAGATAGAGACAGAGACAGAGACAGAGGCAGAGACAGAGACAGAGACAGAGGCAGAGACAGAGACAGAGACAGAGACAGAGACAGAGACAGAGACAGAGACAGAGACAGAGACAGAGGCAGAGACAGAGACAGAGACAGAGAGACAGAGACAGAGATAGAGACAGAGACAGAGTTAGAGACAGAGACAGAGACAGAGACAGAGACAGAGACAGAGACAGAGACAGAGACAGAGGCAGAGACAGAGACAGAGACAGAGACAGAGACAGAGACAGAGACAGAGAAAGAGACAGAGGCAGAGACAGAGACAGAGACAGAGACAGAGACAGAGACAGAGACAGAGACAGAGATAGAGACAGAGACAGAGTTAGAGACAGAGACAGAGACAGAGACAGAGACAGAGACAGAGACAGAGACAGAAACAGAAACAGAAACAGAGACAGAGACAGAGACAGAGACAGAGACAGAGACAGAGACAGAGACAGAGACAGAGACAAAGACAGACACAGAGACAGAGACAGAGACAGAGACAGAGACAGAGACTGAGACTGAGACAGAGACAGAGACAGAGACAGCGACAGACAGAGACAGACAGAGACAGGCAGAGACAGAGACAGAGACAGAGACAGAAACAGAAACAGAAACAGAAACAGAGATAGAGACAGACAGAAAGAGAGAAAGAGAGAGGGAGAAAAGGAAAGAAAGAAACTACCTTCAGCATTTAACCTCCGTTTCTTGACCTGTGTAATTCGTCCTTCCTAGCCTTCTTATATTGACCTCGCGAGCAAAACCTTCAACATCTTGAACTTGAAGCTTCCATATATCAATTCACGGCGGTCATGTCTCACCTTGATTGGCGTTGCAATAATTCTGCAATAGGATGGGGAAGGTATTGGGACGATTAGTGTTGCAAGATAGAGGGACTTTCCCTGATGGATGTTCGTTGTTGTAACAGGAAGGAGGAGAATCGGCCATTACTTATAGCAATTTTATAAGGCTGTATGAATATGTATATATATATGAATATCTGTTTATATATATGAATATCTGTTTTATATATATGAATATATATATATATATATATATATATATATATATATATATATATAT
>NC_091558.1:4615244-4620244 GCF_042767895.1 Penaeus vannamei
CTCACTCTCTCTCTCTCATCACTCACCACCACTCTCTCTCTCTCTCTCTCTCTCTCTCTCTCTCTCTCTCTCTCTCTCTCTCTCTCTCTCTCTCTCTCTCTCTCTGTGTGTGTGTGTGTGTGTGTGTGTGTATATATAAATATATACATATATATATATATATATATATATATATATATATATAAATATATATACATATATATATATATATATATATATATATATATATATATATAAATATATATGTATATATTTATTTATTTATTTATATACCTGTCTGTCTATTTTTCTATCTAACTATATATCTGTTTATCTATCTATCTATCTATCTATCTATCTATCTATCTATCTATCTCTCTCTCTCTCTCTCTCTCTCTCTCTCTCTCTCTATATATATATATATATATATATATATATATATATATATATATATATATATATATATATATATATATATATATATCTATTTATCTATTCATTTACAGTTTTTTTCTTCCACTGTTTATCAATCTGGTTATCTACACCTCTGTATCTATTCGTGTCATTGTGTAACTAAAAATAAACTACTTCTTAGGAGCATATTGCATCACTCTTTCCCCGTCTTCCCAGTGGCCCTGGAGAGTCGCACAGCCTCGATGCCAACCCGAGAGATGATGGTCTTCCTGGCACCGACGCCCCTTCATTCGAGTGCCATCAAGTGCCTGATATCAATATCCTTTAAGCGCTTTTCGGATACGGTTGACCCGCTGCTCAGAAGATCCGATCCATCAAAGTTTGGAATTCTATCAAAATGACTTTCCAAAGTGACTGTAATGATCGGTTTTGGACCGGTTTCGAAGCTTCGTTATAAGCGGAATTCGGGTTCATCGCTCGGTGTTTTGGGTCGTCGACGGTATCTGTGTTTATATTACGTGTGTATGTGTGTATGTGCTTGTGTGTGTGTGTGTGTGTGTATGTGTGTTTATGTGTTTGTGTGTGTGCTTGTGTGTGTGTGTGTTTGTGTGTGTGTGTGTTTGTATGTGTGCGTGTGTGTGTTTATGTGTGTGTTTGTGTGTGTGTGTGTGTGTGTATGTGTTTGTGTGTGTGTGTGTTTATGTGTGTGTG
The DNA here is from genome assembly GCF_042767895.1 of Penaeus vannamei. NCBI lineage: Eukaryota > Metazoa > Arthropoda > Malacostraca > Decapoda > Penaeidae > Penaeus > Penaeus vannamei. The sequence continues at coordinate 4,616,349 of NC_091558.1, forward strand.
TGCTTGTTTGTGTGTGTGTGTGTGTGCATATTATATGTAGGTACAGTTGCGAAATTAAAGTATAGTACACTTCCAGGGTCCAACTTTTGTACATCTGGCATCCAATAAAGTAAACATAATATTTTTTTATGAATGAAGTTAAAGCCCCAAGTAGTTTAAAACAAAGAGTGTGATTACTCAATTGTAAATAACCAATAAGTGTATTAATGAATATTTTTTCAAACTAAATAAGCCATTTGATCCTTAGTTTTCTTCAAATAAGTGATAACAAAACGTGTAATATTAGTTATCGCTCACTTTGTGGTTGGATATTATCAAAAACTATATACGTATATAGTCTTTAATGTTATTCAAATGCGATATTCTGCTATTGTTTGTTTATCGAAACGGCAACACCTATAATGAGGAAGCGGCATTTCCTACATCTTGTAACAGAAGTATCAGTAATTTTAGCTGCATATTTCTTGGCACACGTAAATGCTTCATGCTTTAAACATCTATGTATGGCATCTTAAAAATAATAATAATAATAATGAAATTAAAAAAAACATGCAAATGACCTTTGTAAACACATCGTATCTACACTAGTAACGACTAATCGAACTATCAGTGATGTTTTTGTTTGTTTGTTTGTTTTTTGTTTTTTGCCAGAACCAAACACATTAAAAAAACAGAAACCATGCTACATCATATTCTTCAATATACAATGTATAGATGCTTCCTCACTGTGTGTGTGTGTGTGTGTGTAGAAATACAATACTTAGGACGAGCTTTAATGCATATTTATATACAATCCGTTTCGGTTATTCTGTATGCCCTTTATCTTATACTAAAAACTAATAATTTTCGCTATAATTATTCCCTAAGTTTTGGCAGTTCAATAAGGAGACTCTTCAACATTCGAAACAGTTGAGCGAGAAAACACGCTAGCTTGTTCCAACGAGAAAACACGCTAGCTTGTTCCAACGAGAAAACACGCTAGCTTGTTCCAACGAGAAAACACGCTAGCTTGTTCCAACGAGAAAACACGCCAGCTTGTTCCAACGAGAAAACACGCTAGCTTGTTCCAACGAGAAAACACGCTAGCTTGTTCCAACGAGAAAGCACGCTAGCTTGTTCCAACGAGAAAACACGCTAGCTTGTTCCAACGAGAAAACACGCTAGCTTGTTCCAACGAGAAAACACGCTAGCTTGTTCCAACGAGAAAACACGCTAGCTTGTTCCAACGAGAAAACACGCCAGCTTGTTCCGACGAGAAAACACGCTAGCTTGTTCCAACGAGAAAACACGCTAGATTGTTCCAACGAGAAAACACGCTAGCTTGTTCCAACGAGAAAACACGCTAGCTTGTTCCAACGAGAAAACACGCCAGCTTGTTCCAACGAGAAAACACGCTAGCTTGTTCCAACGAGAAACACTTGCTAGCTTCGTTTTCCAACGAGAAAACACGCTAGCTTGTTCCAACGAGAAAACACGCTAGCTTGTTCCAACGAGAAAACACGCTAGCTTGTTCCAACGAGAAAACACGCTAGCTTGTTCCAACGAGAAAACACGCCAGCTTGTTCCGACGAGAAAACACGCTAGCTTGTTCCAACGAGAAAACACGCTAGATTGTTCCAACGAGAAAACACGCTAGCTTGTTCCAACGAGAAAACACGCTAGCTTGTTCCAACGAGAAAACACGCCAGCTTGTTCCAACGAGAAAACACGCTAGCTTGTTCCAACGAGAAAACACGCTAGCTTGTTCCAACGAGAAAACACGCCAGCTTGTTCCAACGAGAAAACACGCTAGCTTGTTCCAACGAGAAAACACGCTAGCTTGTTCCAACGAGAAAACACGCTAGCTTGTTCCAACGAGAAAACACGCTAGCTTGTTCCAACGAGAAAACACGCTAGCTTGTTCCAACGAGAAAACACGCTAGCTTGTTCCAACGAGAAAACACGCTAGCATGTTCCAACGAGAAAAATTACGCCTAGCTTGTTCCAACGAGAAAACACGCCAGCTTGTTCCAAATGAGAAACACGCTAAACTTATTCCAACGAGAAAGCACGCTAGCTTGTTCCAACGAGCTTACCGCTAGCTTGTTCCAACGAGAAAATGACAGCTTGTTCCAACGAGTAAACACGCTAGCTTGTTCCAACGAGAAAACACGCTAGCTTGTTCCAACGAGAAAACACGCTAGCTTGTTCCAACGAGAAAACACGCTAGCTTGTTCCAACGAGAAAACACGCTAGCTTGTTCCAACGAGAAAACACGCTAGCTTGTTCCAACGAGAAAACACGCTAGCTTGTTCCAACTCAACTTCCGCTACCTCGCCAGCCCTAGTACCAAATGTATCACAACTTCCCGACGGCGAAATCATACCATTTGGAATCGCCAAGACCTGAAAATGAGTGAAATGGGTCGACTCCACGAACGCGAATGTAGAAAGCACAGCTGAGTTCCTGAACCAAATGGCGCTTCCTTTGTCGCTTGTTTGTTCCATCACAATAACGTTGTTCTAGAGCCCGCTTTACATCGTTAGTCTCGACTGGGCACCGCGCCCAAGCAACACGTTAGGGTAAAGTACTCTGGTATTGCCAAGTACAAACAGCACTCTGCAACACACACACACGCATATATATGTATGTGTGTGTGGATAGAGAGAGAGAGAGAGAGAGAGAGATAGATAGATAGATAGAGAGAGAGAGAGAGAGAGAGAGAGAGAGAGAGAGAGAGAGAGAAAGAGACAGAGAGAGAGAGAAAGGGAGATAATGGTATATAGAATACATACGAAAAAAAATACGGTCTATCATAGAACCAAAAACTCTTCGCCAAGGATATTCCCCCCCCCCCCCCCAATAAATGTTAATCCTATACAGGTTCTTCCATTCCCACATAATTTCTACCCCCTCCCCCCACCCGCCTACCGAAAAAGGAAATATAGATTAGACGAAACTAATACAATAATACTCCTGTATGGTCTTGGATTCCCCTAAATACCCTTAATTTCCACTCTCTTTTCCCTAAATATGATGTTCCTTTATATAATGCTCCAGGAAATAATTAATCAAAGAAAAATCTATCCATACATGTGTGTGTGTATGTGTTATATTATATTATCTTAGAGTAGATGTTATATCATGCTCTTAGCTTTCATAATGAAATAGAAAAGACGATAGAATCACTATGATTTTTCGTAAAAGATTTATATCGTTTTAAAAGGTTCTCTCTCATTGTCATTAGCATTATTTTTATTGTTGCTGTTATTGCTATTATTATCTTTGTCATTTTCATTTTATCATCTTTATTACTATTATCATTATTATCATTATCAGCATCATAACATTATCATTATTGTTATTTTCATTATTCTTCTCATTATTATTAGTAGTATTATCATCATTAATATTATTATCATATTTATCATTATCATTATCATTTAGTTGTTTTTGTTATTATTATTATTAATATTATTATTATTATCAACATTGCCATTACTTTTATTACTATAATTATCATTGTCTTTATCATTATTACCATTATCTTTATTAGCAGTAAATTATCATCATTATGAATATTATCATTATTATTATCATTATCATTGTTATTTTTATAATTACTAGTATCATATTATCATTATTATTCTTATTATCATTATTATTATTATCGTCATTATTATGATTATCATTATTATTACTATTATTGTTATCATTATTATCATTGTTATTATCATTATTATCATTATCATTATCAATATCAACTGTTATTATGTTTAATAGGACTATCATTACCATTATCATTATTACTGTTGTTACCATTATGTCAGAGAGAGACCGAAGAATATAAAACAGACTCATTCTTGTCAAGTATGAACCTACATGTTAATCAAGTTCCAGATCTCATGGTATATGAT